>NC_140967.1:10133789-10173789 GCF_056783735.1 Eptatretus burgeri | reverse complement strand
AGTGATTATATTATTAAACGCTGGGTGGTGTGTAAACACGATTGGGTTTTATTTATATCGAGTGAATATAAACCTTCCTCTGGCGCTTCGGTTCCTTGCCAGAAGCCTTAGAAGGTGCAGGGCGTTTGGGCGGCATCGTTGGGCTTGGAGAAATAACGTAGAAAATATTCGAAGTTCACAAGCGAAACTTTGTATCGTGCGTTGTGTGACTGGTCGAGCGCCACACGTTATAATTTATTGCTTAAATAATTTATATTTTATATATTATTACCGCGATATACCGGGGGAATCCGCAGAAAAAATTAGTTAGGTTCCAAGGGAAAAACCGCGATGAACCGGGGGCGCGATAGGTGAACCGTGATATAGCCGGGGATTACTGTATATCCAAATCGAGCAGATCGATCGTTCCTCGGCGCGGCACGAATTAATTCAAAGCGGCAACTTCATACGAATCAGTCAGATTTATTGGGGGACATCGGGGAATACAACACAAGCAAAACATTCACGACAATGTTATAATTAATCTATAACCCGTTCTTAACTAGGGAGCTACGGATCACGGGTTTCAAAGGGAACTCTAACGAGATAAACCTTAGACGACATGCAAACAATACATGGACAGCATGCAGACAAGACACAGAGTACTTGGTGATGTTTCATGGACGAGAGGAAAGTGCCAAAAGCCCGAATGCGGCTCGTGACGAGCCAATTTCAATGGATTCGATCACCAAGTTCAAACACGCCGTGTGGCAAAACGGAGGCGTCGTCCATTTGTCACAGACCTCACGCACGCAGTCTCGCGTGTTCAGACCACGCGCAATGTCGACGGCACAAGACCGTCAGATCGATGGTGGGTCTCAGCTGGTTTCTCACAAGGTCCAGTATACAAGTCCAGGCCTGGCCTGTTCACCAGACAAGACCAAATCGGGGTGTTGGGCTCCGCAGGCTGGGTCCATGGGATTCCAAGATGTCGTCGAGCGTGAGGTGAGTAGGGACAGTCAGAGGCTCCGTCACTGGACTCCAGATGAACCTGTCGATGTCTCCTCACGAAAGCCGATCGCGCCCCACACAGCAACCAGTTCCTCTCGACGCAGATTGCAGCCTCCCACTAGTCGTTTCTATACAGCAGAAATCCTCACTCGTCACTCGGCAGATGGCAGACTCGACCCTCCGGTTCAGTTCCTCCTACTGCCGATCGCACCACACTTCAGCGCTCTCGTCACAGATCCACACTGCCTTTCCTTTGTTCGCTCACCTCAAAGCCGACTCGCTCCTCCCCTCAGTTTCACTTCCTTCTCGAGGCCACTCCCTCTCAGCCGACTGGGTGGGGCCTCGTCCGGAAAGGGGAAGGAAGAAGAAGAAGCTCTCAGTACACCACCAATGTACGAACATAAACATGCATCCTACACCTCCCGACACACATGTAGCGTCCATTTACCGAACAACCTGGCTAAACATGCATTTAATGGGGGGTCTGGGCTAATCCTATATTTAATAGCATACTGAGGACCATTTCCGCAACAATGTATATATATATATATATATATATATATATATATATATATATATATATATATATATATATATATATATATCGCAAAAAGTTGTGGTCGAGTTGTGACAAAACAAGGTGGATGAGTTGGTTAGGTGACAAGAACAAGCCGATTGGATTTTGGTTCAGATCCAGCCCATGAGTGGGATACAAAACATGAACTGTTCCACCTGGTAGAGGTATGCGCTCTACCGAGTGCCATTCTACTTTGTGCTGTTTTGCCAAGTGTCGCTCTCTGAGTAATTTTTCATTTTCTTGCCAAAACGAAGTTTTTGCAAGATATGTTAGTCAGCTTGTATGTTTTTTTTTTTTTGTTTGTTTGTTTGTCTGTAATCACGTATAAAAAATTCTGCAGAGCACAGTTATCATTGGAAATTTTTGTAACTTTGCATATCAGAGGACTATAGAGGTCCCTTTCAGTGCACAAAATTTTGAAGGTCAAGGTCAAAGGTCAAAGGTCAAGGTCACTGTTGCAAATAAAGGGAGTCGACGAAACCCTTATTTTTTTAGTAATTTTGATCGGATCGTCTTCAAACTTTATGGGAATGTAGTTCATGGTCTGGCGCTCAACTGATTAATTTTTGGTGGCGATTGGCCTTGACCTTCATGGTTAGCGCCTCAGGTCAAACATATTTGACCCCAAGGTAAAATTTTCAAGTTTTAGGAACCATATCGTGTAGTACCTCAAATTGAACACCTCGATGAGTGCTTTCTAGATATGTCAAGTTTGAGACGTTATGACGTCATTTGGTGACGTTATGAGGCAAAAGCATCTTTTTCATGGTTACTCTGTAGAACGATTGTCATCGGAATCTCTCGTAGGCAGATATTCCTCAAGGAGTCGCTCCTGGTGGATAGCAGCTCTGTTCACCTCAGTGTGACCTTAAAGAAGTCACACGTGGTCACCTTTTGGCAAGATACAGGTCACCCTGCGGGTGACATTGGTTTATTTGTTTGTTTGTTGGCCACATGTTCAGTACCACTTGAAACCTCTAGTACAGGCATTATATGACATGACCTCACACAAATTGCAACATAAACTCTTTCAACTGGTTTATTCTCATGCATATGTCCTTAATAACATATCAAAAGTCCTAAGGAATCCAAATGGTGGAAACTATTGAAAAGTACTGAAATCTGTGATGGCATTTTTCTCCTTTGCCGCCCATGTTAAAATAATGGATTTTTGCATTTCTGCTTGTCTGATGTCCACACAAAGGGTTCAGTACTATCACAATCTACCAGAAACTTTGTTTTACATGAGACATGATATTGGGTGCAGTACAGTGCATGTTCAAAAGGAAATTCACAACAAATTGAAGAGATTTGCATTGTAAAAACGGTCAAGTTGAAACTTGCAAAATGTGCAATCGGTGAAATTAATGTGTGGTTATTTGGCACAGTTACTCAACATTAAAAATGAATACTCATATTTTTTTTAACATTATTGCAGTGCCATCACATCCTGAATAATGAGTGGCCCTCCAACATGTGCCATTTGTGAGGACCCTGCAGAGGGGGGCGAACAGCCACCATCCACGCTTACTGAAAAGGGGAGTGATGCCATCAACCGAGCAAGTAAATCCAGAAATGATGACATTCATACATCACCTGGGGAACTGGTTCATCAAGTCTGCTGCAAGAAATATACCAGCCAACAACAAATAGTGAAAGCACTGAAGGAGAAAGAACAAGAGCAAGTCGACAGGCATGTGCGACTATGCTCAGCTGATGAGAAGGAGTTCCATTATGACAGAGACTGTCTGTTCTGTGGGAGGTCAGTGCATGTTGGGACCAAGAGGAAGAGTTCTGATTGGACTGTATTCCCAGTGAAGACAGCTGAGTTCAAGGATACGCTCTTGAAATCTTGCAATGAATCAGTGAAACCGACGTTAAAAAAAAATAAAACTGGGTCGGCCACAAGACGAAGAAAGATTTAATGCCTTTCTGGAAGTTGCGAACTTTCTCGAAGAAAATGACAATGAACTTGTTAGCCGGATGGAAAACAATCTCAAAGGCTCAGAATGTCAAGCATATGGCCACACGCAAATGAAGTTCAAACTGAAGGAACAGTTTGGTGAAAGAATCATCCACACCGAGATTAATGGGTAGCCAAATGTGGTTACCTTCAGAAGCACAGCCAAAGCGGTCTTCCAGGACTTATATGCTCACAGAAAAGCTGATCCCGAAACAGAGAAGAGGATTATTGAAACTGCTGCCAAACTTATCAAAAATTACATCAAATCAGTGGAAACATACCATGATGTATATCCTGACTGTGAATCGCTGAAGTCTGAAGAGGATGCCATCAACTTTCTTCCAGAAAGCCTCAGGGTTCTACTGAAAGGGTTGCTTGGGGTAAAAAAAAAATGCCGGCATGAAAACTGCCTCCATCAGACAAGCAATCATCCACGTGATCCTTGGGTGTGATACTACATCCCACCTGTATGGCATTGGCAAAGGAGCCACCCTCAAGAAATTCACAACCAGTGATGACTTCCGTGAGCAAGCTACAGTGTTTTACACACTGTCAGCTTCCACAGCAGATGTTGTGGCAGCAGGAGAGAATGCTCTGGTCTGCCTGTACAATGGTAAGCCTGGGGAGGGACTCAACTCACTATGACATAAGCACTTTTGTGAGAAGGTGGCTACTAGAACTTCTTATGTACAGCCACAGAGCCTACCACCTACCTCTGCAGCAGCAAAATACCACAGTCTCCGCGTGTACTACCGGGTGCAGCAGTGGAAGGGAACCGTGGATGAACTCCTGCCGCCAGACTGGGGATGGAAAGAAAGTGATGGGGGGCTCATCCCTCTCCAAACTGACTTACCACCAGTTCCCCAGGAACTCCTGCAGGTCATCAGATGCAGTTGCAAGACAGATTGCAACAGTTGCAGTTGCAGCCTCAGGTGCACATGCAAGAAGCACGACATTGAGTGCTCTGTTGCATGCAGCAACTGCATAGGATCAGGGTGTGCAAATTCATTTCAGACTGAATGTGATGACTATGACGATGATGAAACCAGTGGTTGAGTAACCAGCCAACCTAAAATATTATGTTGCGTTATATAATATAATAGTGCTGTTACTTTAAAATAATGTCTTTAGAAGCACATGACTTTTTATCGTTCCACATTATTAGTTGTGTTGAACATCAGTGCATGCACAATTAAAGTATATATGCCAGGCCATAATAAATGGATTTAAATAATTTAGAGGTCTTTTCTGAAGGCACGGGTCATCTCAATAATAAAACCAGACCATCTTCCTATGGAAATATGTGTTTAGGATTACATATATAGAGCGTTGCTAAATATCCCATTATAAAGTAGCAAAAAGTGGTACCAGACGACGGTTAAGAAACATTTTGGAAAAAACTATTTTTTTTTTTAAATAATTTTAATTTATATATAAAAAAAAAATTCCTCCACTTGGATTCATTAGGACTTTTTATATGTTATAGAGGACACATTTATGAGTAATGAACAGTTATCAGATTTTCTGTTGCAATTTATGTGAGGTTCAGTCCTTATTTGTCATATAATGCCTGGACTACTCAGCAAGCCTCATCTCTACCTTTTTCTTTCCTCACAATTTAGTCACATTGGTCCTTTTAACCCTCATTCTGCTTCTCAAAAATGGTGTGTGTCAGGGGGGGGGGGGGTGAATTCTGCTTGTTCTTCACTCCTCCACTCATTCTTTATCCTTTCCTTTCTCAATACGATTCTTCTGAATGTGGAACCGACTTCCAGACGCTGGGCTATCCACCCTCTTCACTGTGGGGCTTCAAGCAGGCAGTGCTTTATTGCCCATGATCTTTATTGCCCCCATTAATCCTTTTTATCGCAACCCTTACTCTATCAAGCTGGTCAAACACTTGGAATATGTCTTTCAATCCTGAAAATCATACACTCTCACTATCTCTCTCCGAAAGGACCGTCTGGCACACCATCCTATCTACTTTCTTAACAGTCCTCTTGAGGAAGTTGTCAAACTCCTGGGTCTCACTATCAGCCATTATCTTTCTTTGGCAAACCACATCTAAGTTGGCCTCCAAAGTCAGGAGCAAACTGGGCATCCTCCGTCATACAAAGTCCTTCCTTTGCACACCTGAACTGCTATCCACCTACAAGGTCTTCATCTGCAGCTTGATTGAGTACTGTTCTCCCCTCTGGGCTGGCTCCCCTGCCTTACACCTTGCTCGGCTTGATGCCATGGAAACCAAGGCCTTCAAGATCATTGGAATCTCCCGGGATGCTGCCGAGTCCAAGGGTCTATCACTTCACAATCACAGATATGTCAGTGGTCTCTCTTTCTTCTACCACCTCCTTTTTGGTCTTGCATCTCTGCAATTTCCGTGCTTTGTTACCCACAGGTTTCTGCAGAACTCAAACCATCCACCATCAACCCCCTTCTGGTGAAACTCACTAAATCAGAATCACCGCTCACCTCCACTCATTTGTTCTTCTTTTTTTTTCCCCACCTGTGGAATCAACTTCCACATCCTCCACAATGTCATTCTTCCCACCAGGTCTTCAAGACAGCTGTTCACCACAATGTCAAATCGACCCCAATCCAAAACCATGATCTTCTCTACCCTCGTTAACCACACTCAAATCCCTTCTAATTTTCCAGTTTTTCCTCCTTGGAGTTTTTCGCCATGCATGCGTGTTATGCGTCCTGTTTTTGTCTGTTATGTTCAGTGTGCCGATCCAATCCGTTCAGTGTGCAAGCTCTTCCTCGAGTATGTATACAAAAATTAAATAAATAAACAAACCTCTTACATGCACATTACAGTATTTATTACAACCTGGTGTTGGCTTAGCTGTTAGGGTGATGGCTTGGGATCCTCGGGTCCTGAGTTCGAGCCCCGTTGGCTGCTGAATTAACAGCAGGGGGTTGACGGCCTGTCATCCTTCCAAGGTCAGTGAAATGAGCACCAGTATACTGGTAATAGGGGCAGTGCATCAGCGGCATAGCTGCACCCCTAACCAATGATGTAACCAGCAGCCAAAAAGACAGCACAGGATGGGAACAGTATTTACTCCCCTCCTATTCATTCCTTCCCTTACATATTGTGTCCAGGAGATACCCCAATGCCATACTGTCAGTAGAAACCCTCGGCTGACAAGATGGCCTAGACATACGTGCATTCACCTCTAAGCTGTCTATCTTGGTGTTTCACAGGCGCGAGTCCTCAATGAGTGTGCCATCCCTTGAATGGACGTTAAACCGGCGTCCCATCTGCCAGCATTAGTTGGTGGATGTTAAAGATCCCATGATGTCCTTCGCGAAGAGAAGGCGAGCTATCTCCGGCACCATGGCCAAGTTACAAATTCCAGCCCTAACCAGCACAGGGCATTATTGCATCAGTGGCACAGCCCATCTCTCAATAAATTATACTATCCTACAGCCTTGTGCTACAAATTTCTGCACAGGCTAACGAGGCCGCAGTCTCGAGTGGCAACTGAAGTCAGGGCAGAAAAGATGGTGAATCGGCCGTATCCATGATTTCATAACTAATGAAAATTCCCTGTGTTCACACAAAATTGGACTTCTTAAAAGCATTTCCAAGGTATGGTGGACAAAGTCCTTACTATTGTCCTTACATGACCAGCTGATGATGTCAGTGCAAAATGGATGCACTGACATCGGCAGCTGGTTGGCGCCACCCCGGATCCGTGGGCCATGCGTGACTTGTGGCGGCTTTCTCCTCTGTGTCGCTTTGGGCTTCCCTTCAGCCGCGCCATCTTCCTCACTTTCCAGGGTCCTGTTGTCTGGGGCTTCAGGCTGTCCACAAGAGATGTGACCAACCACGAAATGCCGTCTTGATAACCCGATGAAAGGAAAGAAACTGAATACACGGATTTGGAGGGTAGTCCTGACATGCAGACACAGCAAGATAATGCACGGCCTTATAAAAAGTGTGTGAACGACTGAAGCAATTTGTTGCCTCAGCTTCACCGTCTTGTAGCAACCACCATACAGCCCGGACTCGGCTCCATCAGATTTTCATCTCTTCCCCAAATATGATGCCAAGGCCGATGTGAAGCGCCGGTCGTCTCATCAGCTGAACACCCAGTTCTATTGTGACGGCATCACAAAACCACTTGAACGTTGGCAGAAATGTGTTGACCACAGTGGTATTATGTTGAGAAGTAAATGTGCACCACGGTAGAATAAAGATTGATGTAGAATCTCGATTTGTTTCATTCAAATATCCTTACTCGTTTTGAAGTAAAGTACGAGGCATTACTTTTCAGCATGCCCTTGTACTAATGAATCGGTAAAGCTGGAGAACCCCCCCCACCCCCCGCAGCATCAGCACCCGTAAGACTAGATCTGATGTAGTTTGTAATGAGTTAGGTAGAGTAAGGTGTGGGTATGGAGGGAAGTATTGAAAATTGGTCAAGGGCAGCAGAGAAGGTAAATCCGGAACTGTGGATCGCCCTAACTCTGAGCTAGCTCTGTGAACTCCTGTTCTTATGATGTCATCGTGTGTATCTACCTCATCCAAAACAAAGCTTTTCTTTCAAATCAAAGAATGATCGTAATTCTTCTGTATTTTGAATCAATGGGTAAACTTTCCAGCTGAAACTTTCCACCACATCTTTCGCTCCCAACTGTCCCCTCTTCTGTACCCCCAACGAATATCCATTCCTGGAACCGAATTTCCTCCAGATTGTCCAACATTTCCATCAAACTCCTCTTCGTCTCCACATCATTTAACATCAGTATCCTCTTAGACCAGTGCAAGAATGCTGAAAAGAGGACAGTAAGGAAGGAAAAGGTTCTCGATTTTATTTAATCACCTGTAGCATTCAAACCGATGACTCCAATGCTCCGAAACCAAAAGCGATTTTATGGAACACTGCACGGATTTACCTGTGACGTAACACTGCTGCTCAAAAGTACTTCAAGTGCCCGCCATCATATTTTGATGAAAAATTTGATTCGCAAAATAAATTTTTAAAAACATCATAAAACGTCCGACCATGGCTTGTAAGTTTTGGGCTGAGATGAGTCAATGTGAACCCAACAGCGAACGCGATCTCTCATTTGCGCAGAGTGTCTTACATGTGAAAGTGCCGCGAAGAGCCCGTGTTATCTACGCAAGCGCAGCAGGAATGCGTGTCGGCATTCGGAGCTCTCGGGAGGCAAGTACTGCTCATAGAAGTCCAGCACGAGCTCCTCGGCTTTAAAACCAAAACGCTGGTACAGCAGCATGGCCGGGTTGCTGGCGGACACGTGCAAGCACACATCTTTTCCCATGCATGTCTGCCACAGGACGGGAAGGAAAGACGGTCGATGAGAATAAATGCGAGGTTAACGGGAAACATCAGCTTGCAATTTCAAAACAGGATTGCTTTTCTCCCAAGTTAACTTTTGCAAGTTAAACAAGCAGTTGGGGGTATTTTTATACAAAATCAGGGCTCACGGAAGAGTGAGTTTATGAAGGGTAGAAAGGAAATGTAGTGATGGGTTAAAGTTTGATACAAAAAGCAAGGGAATGAGATGATAACGAAAGAGGAGGGAGGGTAGGAAACAGTAACCTGCAAGTAAGAGGGTTGAGTGTGATTGCGTTAATGTGGATGAACGATATGGCAAGAAAGTATGCGAGTTAAGAACCTGCAGAGAAATGAAAGATACCTGTAGAAGGTGGTAGATCATGAAGGTTCCGATGCCGACGTGTCGCCATTCCGGGTGCACCAGTAGGAAAGATATGTAGGCCTCGCCCGGTCGAACATCCGGTACAAGGCACCCAAATCCAACAACCAGACGACGATACAATACCACCACCGAAAAGTCTGGGTACTGCAGGCAATCCGACAGGTCGATGCCTGAAACAAAGGAAGGTAGCGGTGAAAACCAAAACCCGGAGTACCTGCTTTAAGAAATAATGAAGTGTCTGTGATTAAGGCAATGAGGTGAAAACGCCACAGGAACCTGATGATGCCAGAAAGGTTGCAATGGGCTGAACCCCGGTTTTTTTGTATACAGTCAAGGCTCGTGGAAGAGCGAGAACACACAACTGATCAGGATGCAACATGACAAAAAGAACAGCAGAAATAGAAGGGGGAAATGCCAACAGTAGGGCCGAGGAAGAAAATAGATGGAGAAGGACAAACAAGGGATGCGGGAAACGATGAGGGATAGGGAGAACGCAAGAGGTGGACAAGATGGATACAGAAACAAAATTTGGGGGAGGGGTGTGGGGTTTAATGGGTGTAGAAAAGATCATGGTTTTGGATTTGGGGGGGGGGTGATCTGACATGGTGGTGAAAAGCTGTTTTTGAAGATCTGGAGGGAACAATGAGATTGAAGAGAGTGTGAAAAGCAGCTCCACAGGCAGGAAAAGAAGAGGAACAAATGAGTGGAGGTGAGCAGTGATCCTGGATTTTGCGAGTTTCACCAGAAAGGGGTTGATGGTGGACTGTGTGCACCATGCAGAAACCTGAAGGCAGGGGGACAAAGCACGGAAAGAGCAGAGGGTGCAAGACCAGAAAGAAGGCAGAAGACAGAGAGACCACCGACCTGTTGGCGATGTGAAAGTGATAGGCCAGGAACTCAGCTTCAACACAGGAGATTCCAATGATCTTAAAGGCCTTGGTTTCCACGGCGTCAAGCTGAGCAAGATGTGGGCAGGGGCAACAGGTAAGAAGGGATAGTAGTACTCCATCAAGCTGCAGCTTAAAGCCGTGTCGGTGGATAGGAGTTCAAATGTGACAAGGAAGGACTTTGCACAACAGAAGATGCCCGGTCGGCAACACTTTGGGGGCCAACTTTGAAATGTGGTTTGCCCAAGAGAGATCATGGCTGATTAGTCAGACCGAAGATTTCTTTGAGAGGATTGTTGAGAAAGTAGATAGCAAGGTTTGCCAGACGGTCCTTTTGGAAAGAGATAGTGAGAGTGTGAGATTTGTCAGGATTGAAAGACATTCCAAGTGTTTGACTAGCTTGTGATTCTTTTGAAGGTCTGATGAGAGGGAAGAGGCTTCAGCCTGCCTGTCTGGAGAATGAGGGATGTCATGCCACAGGGTGGAGTCATCAGCAAATCGATAAAGGGGATTTTTCAGTCAGAGAGATTATTGATGAAGAATAGGAATAGGGTGTCAATGCATTCGGTCAAATTAACAACAAAATGACAACTACAAATACTTGATTAATCAAACGAGGCCATCATCTACAAGTAACTTACAAGCATCTTCAGTCAATAATACTGCAAATAAGGGAATACAGAGTACAGTATAAATAAAACAGAGAAAACTACTTGATGTTATTTGCCTGAAAAAAAAACAATCATCAACAATATTACTGTCTGAATTCCAGAGATTTTGTGTTTTTTGGAGATTGTGCTGTGCAAGCCTTTTAATATTTTTTTTTATGTTGAAGGATCCAGTCACGGACTAAATAGTCCTCATCGAGGCTAGCCGTTAAATAAAAGAACTGCATTGATCGAAAAGTAAGGAAAGAGAGAATAGTCTAAGAGTTTTTGAGAAAGTAAAAAAATCTGCTTTTTGAAAAGGGGAAGGTCGTAAGTGTTGAGGAAGACATGAGAAGGTAAAGAGTTCCAGAGTTTGGCAGTGGAGAGGAAGAAACAAACATCGTCAAGGCCCACCGTAGAGTTGCCAATGGCCGCACAATAATCATGTGTTGTAGTGGCTTGTCGAGTATTCCTTGGTCTCGTTAATGGTGGAGCAGCAAGTTCTTACGAGCAGAAACCAAAGTAATATCTGCAGAAAAGAGAAAGAGAGCCGACTATGCGGCGTAATTTGAGTGGGTCAAGTTTTGAGGTCACATTGGTAGAGTTGACAAGTCGAATAACTTTGTATTCAATTCTGTCCAGTAAGTATGTGGAGCTGGAGACTCCCCAGATGTGAGAGCAGTGCTCAATACAAGGACGAATCAATCCTTTATTTAGTTGGAGCAACTGTTCAGAGGAGAAGAATCTTGTGAAGGGAAGGAGGAAAGCCGAAAGAGGGAAGCTTGGATATCAAACCCCAATGCCAAACTCTGTCAAAGGCTTTTGAGATATCAAGGCCTTCAACAAAGGATTCCCCAAAGTCTCTCAAAAAAGAGGCCCAGACATTCATAATGTAAGAAAGGATGTCGTCACCTGTAGATCTTGCCTTGCGAAAGCCGTATTGGTGGTTAGATAACGGACTGTGAGATTCAAGATGCTTGATAAAATGGGAATTGAGAAAACATTCAAAGACTTTTGAAACAGTAGAAATCAGAGCAATATGACGGTAGTTAGAAGGGTTTGAACGATCACCCTTCTTTAAAATAGGCTGTACTAAGGCATGTTTCCAGGGAAGAGGAAAAGTTTGGGTTTTTAAACAAAAAACGAAACAAACGAGCAAGCACAGGTGCATGTTCTGAAGCACATTCCTTCAAGAAACACGGAGGAATGCCATCTTGCCCATAGGCCTTGCTTATGTGCAGAGAGAGGAGTATTTTTTTGATTGCATTAAAAGAGATTATAGGGAGGGACATAGGATTGGTGAGGGGAGCATCAGAAGGAGATGGAATGTTGGAGTCATCCAGTGTGGAATTAGAGGAGAAAAGAGAACCAAAAAGAGTTGCTTTATTGGTTGGAGATACAGCGATAGTATCATCAGTACGGAAAAGCAAAGGAAAGGAAGAGAGAGAGACAGAAGTTGTTGGAGATACTTTTAGCTAAGGATCAGAAAGATTTACCTGTGGAAGAAGATGAGAGGTTGTCACATTTCTTTTGAATGAAGGAATGCTTCGCCTCACGAATAACATGTTTGCAATGACTTCTGGCAGATATGCAAGCTGAATGCGACTCGGAGGAAGAAGAGTTTTTCCATGTCCGATATGTGGCATCCCTTGCATGAATGGCCACAGAGCAGGAATTATTGAACCAAGAATTGGTCGGAGAGATACACTTGAAAGAGAAGGGGATATAAGCCTCCATTCCTGCAACAATAACCTCAGCTATACATTCAGCAGAGATTGAGGCATCGCCTGTGGAGAGGCAGTAGTATTTCCAGGGAAAGTCAGAAAAGAAGTTTTGTAAACCAGTCGAGTCAGCATTATTGAAATGCCAATAATGGCGTTTCGTCGGAGCAGACGGATGAGAAGAAGTGGTGGTAAGTAAAAGTAATTAAATAAATAGACATTAAAATTATCAATAGATCGAAAAAAGGCTATCTCCAGCCCTTAAATCCAACTTGAGGCTTCAGTTACTTCCGCTGCTGAACCACTCTCCCAACAACAAAGGAAAAGATGGTAACATCCACCAAAATAACAGGCCAGGTCATGAGAATTCCAAGATTCATTTCTCCAAATGGCATATGTAACAGGAAACCTGAGGATTCCAACAATACAACTTGCTGAGCATTTCATTACACGTGTGATTCACGAGTACGCCCTTTGGTGAAATAGGATCGCAGAGGTTTTTTTTTTTTTAACCAACAAACAATTCTGAAACAAAAACAGGAATATATGGAATGATAACAGAGAAATGAGAAGTGCCTTTTTCAGGCAATGAGTGGAGTCGTGTTGAAGGACAGTGATCGGTATCGGTGAGGCCGTGCGGCAGCTACCGGGCCAGAAGAACTGTTGGCAGAGGGCGTTTGCAGCAGGAATGTGACTGAGGCGAACGTAACAAAAATCAACGGGTGCATCGGGTGAAGGCTTCACGTTTGGGTCCTCATGACGAGCCCTTGCTCGGATGTCCCTCAGGAGCCGCAGCTTTGGAGGATGGATGTCATATTCTCGGCTGCAAGAGGGATGCGGATGAGAATACACCTGATCATAATAAACCACTTGACTTATCCTCCATTTTAATGACTATCATTAACAGCTATAACTCGTCGTCCATTTTTGGAGGTAGTTTGACTGTTGAGTTAATGTGCATTTCCACATTTAATCAACATTTCACACCAAAAAAAACACCAGTTACCATATAGTTTAGTCTCGTTTCAACCAACACGCCCTGGCGATACAGTCATCTACAACATGAATGGTGGTAATTCTGGGTGTTAGAAACCATTTTTTTATCAACTCATCAGAAATGCAAAACAATGCCCCTTAACGTGATTGGAATCGGAGCACACGTGTGAGATATTTCCACAATGAAACATCGGCTGCACCTTGGCCCGACATTAAAAAAAAAGATTATCCAAGTGTTCCACCGAGGTAGATCATCTGTATTTGCTTCCTTTCCTAGCAGTGCTTCCGAACTGCTCATTCCACATGCCTGGCCGATTCATATCCCAGTGGGTATTCGTCTCCGGATACATGGAACGTTTCACCATCACCTCCATCATCAAAACCTTTTGCCAGTGGGAATTCCCATTTCACTCCAATATTTTTCTCACGTCCTTTTTTCTCCTCTTTTACCTTGCCTTCTGTACTCCAGATATTTTCACAGTTATTTTTTGCCTTGTTAGTTAGCTTCCAATTTTCCACATCACAAGTGGTACAGGAAGCCATACATGCATGTCACATTTTGTTTGTATTTACTTGTTCGTCCATTTTCTCCTTTTTGATGTTCATGACGAACCCCAAGGACGATCTACAAGCTTCAATTTCAGCAGATCACAATAATAATATTATATGAACCATACTTTTTACACAGTGTTTGTGCTGCGGAAGCAGTTTCTTGGCAAAGGTTGTACTGGATGGTTTGCCATTGCCTTCCGAGCAGTCAATCAGGACAGGAATTAATCATTTGTTCATGGTGCCGGCGATAGCTCGCCTACTCTTCATGAAGGACACCGTGGGATCTTTAACGTCCACCCAACTAATACCGGCAGGTGGGACATTCAGCCTAACGTCCATCCAAGGGACGGCACACACATTGTTGAATAATCTTGCCTGTGAAACACCAGGATGACAGTTTGTCACCGAGTTGGGATTCAAACCCTGGCTAGACAGCTTAAAGGCGAGTGAGCACACATCTAGGCGATCATAGCAGCTCGATAATAATTAGATATAATGTTAACGGTGATAACTAGAAATGCACTCATTAGAGCGTACACTTCCACAGGCTGAACAGTTTACGTTTTGTATCCCACTGATCAGCTGGGTCTGCACCCAGACCTTAATCAAAATCGAAACGGCTTGTTCTTGTCACCTGACCAACTCATCCAGCAAGCTTCATCTAAATCCGTCCATGACGTTTTGAGATATCATGCTATTTATCGTTTTTGGTTCTATCTCTAAATGGTGAAGAATCTTTTCTCCTATCTGGATCCGGATCTTCAACAAAATCTCATCAATTCATCCTTGTGACACACCCAACCTGTCCACCAAGTTCTTTTTTTCTGAATCCGTCCATTACTTTTTGAGATATCGTGCTCACACAAAGACAAATAAACAGGGTTACATACATAACCTCTGTCCACCTTTGGTGGTGGAGGTAATAATG
Source organism: Eptatretus burgeri (assembly GCF_056783735.1). Taxonomy (NCBI): domain Eukaryota; kingdom Metazoa; phylum Chordata; class Myxini; order Myxiniformes; family Myxinidae; genus Eptatretus; species Eptatretus burgeri. The sequence goes on along the minus strand of NC_140967.1, from coordinate 10,158,834 downwards.
ATAATGACAATCCCATATCCCCCAACCCAACAGTCATACCGAATGTAGGGTTTCAGAAGTCGGGTGGTGTAAGGACTAATTATTGGTTGCAAGAGAGGGTCATCACCACCTGCAAGTCGCTGAGAAAAACAAAGTGTGGCCTCTCTGGACTCCCAATGGCCTGGGAAAGAGGTCTGTAAAAAATAAACAGCAAGGATGTGATAACAATCTGTGAGAGCAACGGTGTTCCCATAACCTGCTGGACCCATCATACACATTGCCACACAAGCAAAAGCCTACAAAGCTCATGATACGTGTAATATGAAGTACATCGATGTCTGCTATTGTCAATGCATGATTACTGTCATGAGTGTTCGATAATGTGAATTTAAAAAAGTCTCATAAGTTGTACAAATCCAAAATGCGGGTTGTTGTGGTTCATACAGATTCAGTTGTTTCCTTACACTTCCCAAACAGAGCAAATCATTCCTGTTTAAATGTTACTTGTGTACCTCTTTATCCTGCATGTCAACTGCTGCCGATTCGTGAAGCGGCGATGAGCGTCGCTGCAAATCTCCATCTCAAATCAAATGCACTAAAATTAAAATAAATTCCGTCAAACAATTTCTGGAGAGCCCAGTTAAAATAAAATTCAACTTGAAGGTCACCCTACTTGGTTGAAAACAGATTGTATTTTGGGGTCACTTGGTCAAAAGTCAAGGGTCAGAGGTCATGTTAGGTAAAAAATATGTCACCGTGCTAACTTGTGAAACAGTGATGGGATTTTGAGCAATTTGGCATAAGTATACAGTATGATGCAAAGATGAACTGATTAGAAGGTGGTGCCAAAGGTGAGATGTCATGTCAGGTAAAAATGAGATATTTGAGAACAGCTGAAGGGATTTAAATCAAACTTGGTACAAGTATGCCTGGTGCTGGCATAATGGTTTGGGTGGTGGGCTTGGGATCCTCGGATCCTGAGTTCAAATCTCCCTTAGCTGTTGAATTAATACCAGGTGGGGTTAACTCTGCCTGTCATCTTTCCGAGGTCGGCAAAATGAGTGCCAGCATGCTAGAGTATTCTGTGTCGGAGTGGTGACCTGTCCAGGATTGTGCCCAATAGCTAAGGAGACTACTTAGGCAGCACCAACACTCTGCACAGAGTATGGTCCGGATGGATGGATGGACTTGGTTGAAGATATTAGCTGAAAATGCAATCGCCGGCGAAAGCAAAATGTCGGTCATTATCCCATTATCATCAGTGCATCTTTTCATGGAGTTTCCTTCCTGGGAACTTCAACACAGGAGGAGGCCATTAGGCCCATCAAAGCATGTGCTCTGATTGCCAACTTTATGGTTGTTTGTTGGTGCTCTATCCTTTTTTTTTAATGCTGAGCATCAAGCAAGGAAGCAGCACGTACCATTTTTAATTATCCGGTATGACTCGGATAGGATTCAAACCACCGACATCCCAGATTCAGAGCGGATGCTCAAACCGTTGGAGAAACTTCATATTTTTCGGTGAAAAATCATCGAAATACAAACGATATTGTCCAAAAAAAAATCAAAGATATTAAAAGAAACACCTGAACTGAAACTCAAAACAAAAACTCTGATGAAGCTGTGTGGCAGGAAATCTGTAGAAATTATTGTGTAAATTCTTTAACCTTTTTTCGATATTTGAAAATTGGTTGTTTTTTGGGGGGGGACGTGGGGGAGGGGGGGAATTGCATTGCTGTGTCACCATGGTGGAAAGATCCTCCGTTCACGTCCATGTGCAGCATGGAGGATTTGAGGGGCAGAGGCATTCAGCTGGGCGACGCATGCTTACACCCACTCTCTTGGAAGAGACTATATTGAAGAAGCTCCAGGAAAGAACGTGGGGATAGGAAGTGGCATTTTAGAATAAGTTAAATTATCAGTAAGACTTCATTTTGATTGTAAAATTGGATTTTTTTTTTCAATGCAAATGCACAAAATAAGGCTTCCTTTTCCCTGTTTTGTATACACGATTGAAGCTTGTGGAAGAGGTAGAGCAGGATTGAAGGGAACAAAATAGAAAGGGGAAACTTCTACCATCAGAGTAGAAGTGAGAGTGAGATCAAGGGGGTGGGGTGGGCACATAGGGGTGAACAAGCTGCACATAATCTGAAACACAGCAAGATGAGGAAGTCGAAAGTGGGGAGAAACGTAAAAGGAACTAGAACGACACTCATGGAGTGCATAGTCTTGCCCCACATGTTCATTCTGAACAAAAATACCATCGTTAACTGAATGCGGGACTATTATGGCCCATATACCCGTATCATCCATGCATTCTATTATGTCACATACATTGCCATTATCCATTGCTTTATTAATGGATTGATTGGATTATTATGAAATTTAACAATCACTTTTGTGCACGTTAATGCTAAATTGCATCAATGAAGGTGAATATGAAAAACAAAAGATTCAAACTTGTATTCCCCATGGCTCGTCCATCAAATGAATGAAGTTTTGCATCGATCTGTGAAGCGGTTCTGGAGAAGAAGATTTTTGGGGAGTTTTTATATACAATCCAATATGGCCACCAGACAACGTGACCGATTATGTCATGAATTCAATTCTTCACTCACATCGGGTCGTAGATCAGATATATGAAGTTTCAGATTTTTCTGATGATTTTGATTCAACCAATTGTGGCTGGAATACCACTTCACCAATGACATCATCGTTATCACTCTAACTACTCCATGGGGAGTTTATGACATTTGCCAAGTTTCCATTTTTTTCATTGAACAGTTTCGGAGAAGAAGATGTCCAAATTTTTTTCCCTTTAATCCAAAATGGCTGCCATACTATGTGACCCATGATGTCAGAGTTGTCAATAAAATATTCTCCATAGGGAGTCCCTCCTGTGTTTAAAGTTTTGCATCGATCGGACAAGTGGTTGCAGAGAAAAACATTTTTAAAGCGGAAATATATAGACGCGAACGTGTAGTGGGGAACTGGTCTTGAAGACCTGGATGGAGGAATGAGACTGAACAGACTGTGGAAGTTGGTTCCACAGACGAGAGAAAAGAGAAACAAATGAGTGGAGGTGAGCAGTGAGCTTGGATTTTGGGAGTTTAACAAGAAGACTGTTACAAGCAGACCGTGTGCACCCTGCAGAAACCTCGGAGGGACAGAGGAGCGAAGAGAGGGCAGAGTGTGCAAGACCAAAAAGGAGGTGATACAATACAGAGAGGATCCAAACCTGTCTGAGAAGCGAAAGTAATAGGTCCAGACACTCAGCTTCATCATGGGAGATCTCAATGATTTTGATGGCTTTGCTTTCCACATAATCAACAAGGGGAAGGTTTGAGGCAGGAGCACCAGCCCAAAGGGGAGAGCAGTGCTCCATCAAGCTGAGAATGAAGGCCTTGTAGTTTGTCAGAAGCTCAAATTGGTCAATGAAAGACCTTGCATGACAAATGTCCAGTCAGAGGCTGCCTTTGGAGGCTATCCTGGAAATACGGTCTGCCCAAAAAAGATCATGGTTGATAGTGAAGCCCAAATGTTTGAGTAACTTAAGCTCTTCAAGTGGTTTGTTTAGGAAGTGGATGGGAGGGTTTGTGAGAGAGTGAGAGTGTGTGGGATTTGTCAGGATTCAAAACATATTCCAAGTGTTGGACCAGCTGCTGATTCTATCATCAAGGTCTACAGAGAGGGATGAGGCTGCTGCCTGACTTACTGAAGGATGAGAAATGAAACGGCAGATGATGGGGTTATCAGCAAAGAGATAAGACACTGCCTTGGGCATCCCAGCTTTGACAGGGACAAGCGATGAGATGATCCTGTGTAGAGCGACATGCTGACTATGGTGGCCCAGAGGGGATGATCGAGTGAACAGAGCAGAAAGACGATGAGCAAGAGCAGCATACCAGTTTTTTAGGACACATGCAATGATGCCATCTGCGCCTGTCGCAGAATCGTTGTTGAGGTTTGCCAGAAACCTCTCCACCCTCTCAAGTCAGAAAAACAGTGTCCAGGAGCAGTTAAGTACAAGAGGGTAGGGTAGGTGTATGGAGTGAGGGGTTTGGGACAAAAAATTTGGAAGCAAACAGAATCAAGGCATTCAACCTTCTCATTAGCTGAGTCAACTGTAGTGCCATTTGAAGTGAGGGGAGTGGTGAAGAGGGAGCATACACAAGTGACAGACTTGGCAAGGTGCCACCAGATCTTTGAAGAATGAGACAGGTTTGAGAGTTCAGCCATGAGGATGGCCAGATGTTGTTTTCTGGCTCTCCTGAGAGTGGACAAACACTTGCTCCGGGCTTTGTGGAATGATCTGAGGTTGCCTTCGGTCAGATTTTCCTTCCAGGAAGAGAAGGCAAATTGTTTGAAGGCAACCGTCTCACCACAGGATTATTTGCTAACACGACACAGAATTTATTTTCTGAAAAGGAATTTAGGTTTTGTGGAAATGGAAAGGGCGTTTTTGTGAAACAAATTCACGACCTCAACATTTCACTCCTCATTTCTCATCATACCTTCGGAGTCCATTTAAACAATGACCGTTAACATACAATGGAAAAGTCAACTGCAAATGTACCAACGGACGGACATGCTTATTAATTGAACACAAAATATTCCATGAACAGTCTATTATGGTTAATTCAAGAACACTTGAAGAATATAAATGTTTGCAAGTGTAACAAGAGAGTTCATAGAACACCTTAGCTCCGAGCACAATCTACATTTCCGAGCATGTTTTCGAGCATGAGCCACTATTTTGTCTGAATATCGATATTCCCCAACACTGAGAGCGCGAGCGGCAAAATTTGATTGGTCAAGATGGCATAAAATGGCATAATATTTTGCCCAAGTACTGCTAAACTGGAAGTTTTTGGACGTGCCAACAAGGCAATTTGTGTTCTCTGTGTTCAAGCATATCATTCCGTTTAAATAAAATAAAGATTTTAAAGGCTGCAGAAAAAAAACTTTTTTCAGAAGTTTACCACCATTGATGCACCCACCGTATGTTACACCACCTTATTTAGCACATTACATTCGTTCTTCGTGCCTGTTGTTTGTGTCCTTTATGACATCAATAAAAACAGTAAGTTTCCTGTTTGGAATGACTTTAAATTTTGTTTGACGACAGAGTAAAATAAATTATCTCACTCCTCTGTGCATATGCGCAATCAGAACAAATTCAAGGCCCGTAATGCGGAATTAAACGTTCATTTTCCGATTCGTGTTCAAAATGCAACATTCAATTGAAATAAGTTGTTCCTCGATCATAAAGTGATGACAATAAACTGATAAAACAGACGGACAGACATGAACCAATTGTTTAACCCCACTCTTCGCTTCACGTGTGTGGGGTAATTACCTTACTACTCTTTGCTTATGCATGCTTGGGACGAGATTCCATACAATTTGCCATATTCAGAGCCAAAGTACTGCTAAACTGCAGGTTCATGCTCCGATTCAGGTTCTATAGTGTTCAAAATATAAAACTGAAATGAAATCAAGTAGTTCCTCGATCATACATTGACGTCTTCAGACAGACAGAGTAAACCTATTGCCAACGTTCACTGTGTCTATTTGTCTGCTCTACACACACGGGGGAACACTTAATATCCTGATCACTTTCCTATATTCAATTCATTGCATGTTCTTCTATGTTCCTTCGCTACCCTCAACGGTAACCTCACAGTGGGTTGCAATGAAAATGGGTTCATTTGACCAGCTGTTTAAGAGTGGACTCAAATAAGCTCAAACATCGTCGGAACGGCTGCCTCTTCATCGCTTGCGTGTAGCACTCCACTCTGCTCTGCACCTCATCTCTCAACAATCTTTGATCACTTGTTCTCCAGCAAGTCTACCAGTGGCAATACAGCAACGTCACTGCTTCCTCTACACCATGTATCAACTTCACATATAACCTTTAGTTTCTTCTTCTCTCATTAACCATGTAAGAATTTTAATAATAAATAAATAAATAGTTAAAAGTATAATCTCTTTACCAATGATTAAAACTGTGCATTGATATTTGTAAATGTAATCCTCCAAGGCATTTTATTGCATTTGACTCCCTTTCCTCTCACCTGGTACCGATCCAACACCCTGCATTCTCCATCTGGTAGGTGCAAGGCTGGCAGCATATGTACTTCCCGAGTATGCTCTGCCTCTTCCAGGCCAACTCCCAATGCCCGCGCCACAACCACATCCAAGTCGAAAAGAGGGTGTCCACGCCGCCGCAGTTCAAAACGCACTAGCAGCTTGCGGCGCAAGCGCCGTGCGCGAGAACTTAACCCTCCACTTCGTAATCGTGTTTCGAGCACTCGCAGCAACTGCCGCTCCCCAAACTCGCTCAGGGGCTCAAGGCTTAGGGAATGAGGTTCAGGGAAAGAGAAGTTTGGGCTTCAGCATGTACATGGCAAGCGTACGTGCATGCATGCCATTATGTGTGTGAAGTCTGTTTTTTTTTTTGCTTGTGTATTCAAGTAGAAACAACAATGACTTTCAAATAAGCAGTTTTTGATTCCAAATCCTTTTCTTTAAAATGTTTAATTTGCACAATATTTTAGGCCCTCGAGGAAAAAATCTATGCAATGCAACAAACTTGCACCGAAAGGTCATCCCTGGGTTTTCATCATGAAGCCACGCTGGATGTTAACTCACTGGTGCTCAATTGTTTGCTACACCATGAAGCAACAGTGTAAGTGTGGTAGGCTGTCCACAGCCATCCAGGGAGGTACCATCACCTGTCCCTTAGGAGCCTTCAGCAGAACATCGATTCTGTAACAAGCTCTTGGGGCAGGCTGCCGAATGGAGGTTGGTTTATGTTCTGCCTTACACATTGCATTCCTGGTTCTGTCGTGCCTGTTGGAGGGTACCGTTGGCGTCAGTGTTCCACAGGCTTGCCGCCAGAAAGCTAGAGGCCTTAGGTATAGTGCCCTGGGAGGCTGTCTCATCATCTGGCACATAATCTCAAGTGCACTTCTCTGCCAATTCGCGACTGGAGCGGCACCAAGAACGTGATTCCGGGAGGCCCCTCTGAGGCCACTAGTTTGCACTGTTGGTGCCATCTGGAATGCTCCTTGCTTGTCTGCAAAGTTCACTGAAACCCCCTAATCCCTCCTCATTTTACTGTGATCCAATCATATATGGTAGCTCCACCCTGATTATCTTTTCCCATCTTTCTTTGCTTTTCCCAACGAAGAAGCCCCTGTTGATTTTTGGGCTCGACCCTTCCTTGTAGTGTTAGTAAAAACCCCTTTTTGCATCAAAATTCATCGAAAGATATTTTTACCAACATCTTTTCCATTGATGCCCAAAGTGTTCAGTTTCAAACATGATATTTCACATATTATGCAGCCAAATCTGGATTCAAGATCAAAAAGCATGAAAAAAAATAAAAAAACTCAACACGGCACCCACCAGCATTGCTTCGTTTGCTTATCTTGTCTCACCAACCCCCTTGTCCGCCCTCGTTGGCCTCCCTCAGAAGCAATGGTCTGATCTTCATGACAAGGCTGTCGGGTGGCATTGGGCTTACATTGAGACTTGAGATCATAGTCTCCACCAGGATCTATGGTGCAGTCCATGAGTTCCATCTCATCATCGCCTGTGAATGAATAAAACGTGTGAATTATAGTCGGTTCCACCAGCTTCCAGAGTCGTTTCAATCACTTGGAGTTACAGCATTGGAAATAATGAGAGAAACACAGACAGGATATACACAAATAATGAGTAATTGCAATTGAGAGATGCATATAAAACACACACAATGCATTATTGCAGAACAATTTTAAATTAATACATTGAATAATGCAATATTATTTGGGAAGTGAGCCCTTTACGTTATATAAAACATGTCATCTTGTGTTAAAGGTCCCGTACAGCTTATCCAAATATTCTGAAGGACTGCACAATTCTTCCAAGGTATTTGGTTGCTGCTCGACTTTCAGTGTCCATAAAACTACTTGAAGCCTCAACTCGAGGAAAGTCGATTGTGTGCTATCGCAAATCCCCACATTTCCTACCTAAAGCAACGCTGAAAGATGGCAAAAATTACATCAGGAACGAGTTAAAATGTATTTTTTTCCATTTTGACCCCTGTAACCGTAAAGTCCCCACCCAGAACATGTACCGGCAGTCAAATCCAAAAAATAGTTACATATTTAATGCGTCGCCCAACGTTGATTGCACATACAAAGTTTCACCAAAAAAATGTGCCCGTAATTTCATTTTTCGGCATTTGACCTTTTGACATCTCACCAGGGGGTGGGGCCAAAACAGACACTGCTCTTGCACCTTCTTTCCATGTGGTGATCATAACTACGAAGTTTGGTGAATTTCTACACAACCGTTTAGGAGGAGATAGCGTGACAGACGGAGCCGATTACAATATCCCCCGTTAATTTTTTCAAAAAGCGTGGGGATAATGATGATCATATCAGGACTTTGTGCCAAAGCATCCTTGTGAATGTTCCATCAGGCCTCTTTATGTTCCAGATCGTTTTTCATCACATTGGCTGTGTGGTTCAAGTCATTGTCATGTTGGAGGATGAATCCCTGATCCCTGGCCAATGAGATGTGTTCCTGAAGGAATGGCATGATTGATCAGAACATACCTGTACATGTTGGCAGTCAGTGTGCCTTTGATTTGATGCAAATCTCTGACAACTTTGGCTGATATTCAGCCAAACACTTGTATTGATCCACATCCATGCTTCACTGTAGCTGATGTACACTGACTGTTATACCACTCGCTTGTCCGCATTTGAACAAGCTGCCAAATAGTTCAAACTTGGGGTCATCTGTAAAGAGCACCTTCTTCCAGGTTTGTTCATCCCTTTGCTTCTTTACTGTCAATTCTATACTAGATCAACTCAGGAGTGTACTTCACAGCATTTCATTATTACACGAGATATAATTCCATCACGTGTTACTTGCATTTTATACCCAGTTTTTCCTCCGTTTCCATAATTATTTGCAATGCCACACATCAGTCCATCAACGATTGTTTAGCAGCCTCAAGGGAAGATGTGCACCCAGGTTATCATCATTTCTATCAAATTATTTGATCCATCAGGCACGTACAATTATTAATTTAAACCTCTGGTTCTCCAGGTGCATTTCTCTCACCGTGCAGCAACGCATGGGGCGGCAGAGCCTCAGGAACCAGATCAGCAGCACAAAACAAGCTTGGTGTAGTCGAAAGTGGACGTGGCGAGCCAGTCGTCGGTGAAGGTGACGGCATTGGTGAGGATGAGGGGCTCTCTTTGCCAGATGAAGTTACTGTATCTGTTTCTTCGAGCTCTTTTGAGGTTCTTTGGGATACACATCGTGCTGGCAGACTCTCTAAACCTCCTTGCTCTGTACGCTTCACTCTCCTTTGCTCAGATCTACAAGTTCGCTTCTCCTTCAACTCCATGGCAGTATTAGCAGCTGTCTGTCCTGCTCGATGCTGTGGATCTTCCAATGGGGACCCAGTTTCCAAATAATCGTGCTTAATTGCCGATGCTGTCGGTTAGGAGGAAGATATCTGTGTTATTTATGAAAACAATCATGCTTGACAAAACAAAATTGTACTCATGACAAGTCTACTGGTGCAAACTGTGTCGGGTAGTAAAGGCACAAGGAACAAACATTCATAAAATATAGTTTGGGAAAGCGCAAAATAATAGTGCAAGTGAGTGGGAAGTGATGAACTGCAAGAACACGTGAGACAGAAAGATGTAAACCTCAAAAGATTAAGAGTTGGGAATTTATTTTCTTTTACAAAGGGTGGATAAAGAAGGTGGTAGCAAAGGAAAGCAAATAATTTCACAAACATTTGGTTCGGGTGGTGCCAACGGATGATGTTTTCTCCAAATCGAGGCGTATCGTTGGAGGCCGATTGTTCACAAGCTTCCACCAGCCTTGCTCGCCAAACAATGGAACCCCAGAACGGAAAAGTAAAGGTGATCCGACCGAAAGACATCCGGCTACCGTGCTCCACCATGTTGATGTTTGCTTCCTGCACAGCGATCACATCGGTGAAAAGGGGAAATGGAAGTGTTGAAGGCAACACGATCTTTGAACGGGTAACAAACAAATGTTTTCTGGATTAAAAGGCACACACAAAACTTGAAGTGAAGTTAAAGCCCCACCTGTCTCCAAGCAGGAAAGTCCAGTGCTTGTCGATGAAAGCACAGATATCTTCCTTCCAACGGAAGTACCCTTGCCGTCCGCTGCTCTCAAGCGAAAGATTGTACATAGCTAGAATCACGATCTGTGATGGGGAAAAACGGGACAGTATGGGAACATGACAATGCCCTGTTATTGGCGACCTTTCAGTCATACAAGTGTTCCAACCAGGATTTCGTTGGCGCATTGCACACAGACGGATTAGGAGACTTTTGGTACAGATTCACTGCATTGTAAAAGGTAGCAGCAATCAAGGGAAACAGCACTCCATGATGCATCTCCAGAAGCAGATCATCACTGCTAAGGAGCGAATGTGTTGGTGGGATTCCAAGGATTTTGTAAGAATTAAACGACTCACCATGACACACAGACCACAAGCTAAATGTATATTTTGAAATAACCATATGTACCTTATGCCTGGTGTTGGCTTAATGGTTTGGGTGGTGGGCTTGGGATCCTCGGATCCAGAGATCAAATCCCACTCGGCTGTTGAATTAATACCAGGTGGGGTTGACTCTGCCTGTCAACCTTCCGAGGTTGGCAAAAATGAAGTGCCAGCTTGCTGGTATCCTGTGTCGGAGTGGCGAACCGTCCAGGATTGTGCCCAATAGCCAAGGAGACTGCTTAGGCAGCACCAACGCACAGAGTATGATCCCAATGGATGGATGGATATGTACCTTGTCGCCCTACAGTCAGGCTCCCCTTTCGTTGGTATATCTACCAGGTGCCCTCTGTTGTCCAGCTTTTTCACGAGCCTTGACCGTTTTTATTTTTGTATACCTTGTCGAGGCTCGTATAAGAGCTAACACACAACGCACAGCAAGGGGGACATGAGACAAGAGGGGCGGGAGTGGGAAGGACAAAACAGTGGGGAACAGAGACATTAGGAGATCTGTGGAAGGGAGAGGGATGGGGCAAGGAACATGGGGAATACAAGATGGACATTACAGGGACTTTCAGGAAGGAAAGCAGGGAATTTGAAGGAGGTGGGCTCGGGTGGATTATTATCGGGGGTAGAAAAGATCGAGGATTTGGATGGGGGAAGGTAAGAGGTGGTGATGAACAGCTGTTTTGAAGGCCTGGAGGGAAGAATGGGATTGAATAGAGTGAGGGAGTTTATTCCAAAGGTGGGAAAAAAGAGGAATGAAAGAGTGAAGGTGAGCAGTGATTCGTGATGAAAAAGGCACACACAAAACCTTTGCATGGTAAAAAGGAAATCTCCAGGAGTGTCGGGTACAGATCCAGAGAAAAATTTACACGAGCCTTTTCAGAAACCCTATCATTTTTAGCTCGCCTGGAGTTTAGTCCAGTGAGCTTATGCGATCCGTAGGTAAGTCAGTCAGTCAGTCAGTGAGTCTGCAAACACTTCAGTCATTATCGCTTGAACCAAACACATGATGTTGATGAAACTTGTTAGGAAGAGAATCTATATATTAATGCTGAAGGACCAATTTTGTGCTCCTCCTAGAGGTCGCGTCACGTTTTTCTCGGTACTGTGACCTGGACTGAAAGAAACTTCGTACCTGTAAGAGTGCATCGCACATAGTGGCAACAGTCAACCTTCAACTCTGAAGCATCCGTCTGTGACGGGGTTTCAGCTAGTCTATTATATTGACATGTCGTCAACAATAGCTGGGTTGTTTATTCGTATACAAAATCGAGGCGACCGGAAGAGTGGGACGGTGTGGGTAAAACGGCAACATAATGACAGTGAGCCAGGGGAGCCACAATTAGACGCAAGGAAGACAATGAAAGAACAAGAAAAGAGAAGAGAGGAGGACAGGAAACATCAACCTGCAAGCAAGAGGGTTGGATTAGGTAGGGTTAATGGAGATTAGAAAAAAATTCAAAAAAGAACAATAAAGATTGAAGGTAATGGGGATGACAGTACACCATTGTTTAAAGCCCTGAATGAAAGAGTGCAATTGAACAGCCTCTGGAAGGTTGTTCCACAATTGGAAGAAAAGAGGAACAGAGCGGAGGTGTGCAGAGAGCCTGGATTTTGGGAGCTTAACCATGAGACAGTTACTCGACAAACACGTTTACAAGGGAATAGGGCATTAAAAACCCTCAACAACTACCATTTATTTTTAATACTACTGGGAACAAACTTATGGTTACTAATGTGGGCGGAGCTTCTACAAAATCTCACATCTATCAATTACGTTTGCAGAGCTAAAGTTAACTGGTTGCCTTTGGTGATCGATTAACTAGACATATGCAGGTGTACATAGGTGTTTTTTTTTTTTTTGCGACTGCAGGTACTTCTCATGGTAATGGTGCACATACTTTGACGTGTAAGCGGTATGCTTTGTTTTGTTGCCGAATATATCATACCATAATACAATGAGCACTCTGCGCTTCAACTACCACTTTAATAATTAATCATACCTGCTGCCATGTGAGGCGCATCCTTTGGAATTCTTCATGCCCATAAGGGGTGCATGCTGCACAACGGAACCTGAAGAAAGTGTCTCCCTTGAGATGACTGGGCTTGCTCTTAAACTTGGCTGAAGAGGGAGAGAAAAGTGGAATAAGGGAGAAGCAGGCCTGTGACAGAGGTGGCAGCGAGTGAGTCAGAAGGACAAGCGTTATAAGCGGTAGTTGGAACGACATCCACAGCGTTCACAGCGGACATTTGGAGTGAGCACAATGTCAAACGAACTGAGGTTCACACAAGCGGAAAATCAAATGAAGGGTTTTTTCGGGTGTGTAGCGTCGGGTGGTACTCACATGTAAGAGTCACTTTCTTGCACTTTTCACAACGATATGCTGGCTCCTCTGCCCATGGCACCTCTCCCTCCTCAAGCACAGGCATACTTTCCTCGTCATCCAGCGAATCTCCACTTAGTTCCATGGGCTGCAAAGTGCTCCGGTCACCAGTTCTCACAGCATGTCGCACATGTCTCACCACCTCCTCCTCCACTGTTGAACAGTGTCGGACTAATCGCATCATACATGACAAAATGTTGTGCATCTTGGGGCAAGTGAAAGTTCACGTTCAAGTTGTATCTACACACCATGTGACCGTTTTTACAGCCATTTTTTCCCTGCTGTGCAGGGGTTTGGCTTTTTCTTGAGGCAATGTTTTATGGCCGGATGCCCTTCCTGACGCCAACCCTGGTCGCCTCTTACGACACACAGGGATATGGTACACCTATTCTAACCGGGGCATACACCGGGACCAGTACACTGGCACTCATTTCACCGACCTTGGAAGGATGACAGGCTGAGTCAACCCCCTGGTGTTGATTCAGCAGCCAATGGGGCTTGAACTCAGGACCCTGGGATCCCAAGCCACCACCCTAACCACTAAGCCAACACCAGGCTTCGTATCTACACACCATGCACATATAAAACTAGTAGGAACTCGGTGGAGCGCATACCTCCGCCAGGATGAACAGTTTATGTTTTGTATCCCACTGATGGACCGGATCTGCATGCAGACATTAACAGATATCTAATCGGCTTGTCCTTGTCACCTATCCAACTCATCCAGCAAGTTTTGTCATAAATCGCCGACAACTTTTTGAAATATCATGCTACATATCGTTTTAGCCCATTTCACAATGGTGAAGAATCACTTGTAAAATAATTTTTTTTTAATTATCCTATCCGAATCCAGATCTTCACCAAAATCGAATCGATTCATCCTTGTCACACACACAATCTGTCCACCAAGTTTCGTCTAAATCCATCCGTACCTTTTTGAAATATCCTGCTCACAGACAAACAAACAGACAGACAAGGGTAAAAACATAAATTCCATCCACCTTCGGTGGTGGAGGTAAATACCAAGATTACTGTTTTACGTTCGACCCACACCAAGGGGTTCTTCATCAAGCTAGCTGTGTCTTTAGATTTAGAACACTGGTAAACTACAATTATTCAACACTTTATTCCATCACGATACATTGTGTCAACGCACCAGTTGCTTGTTCCTGCGGGGTGGTGCCCACCAGCACAACTTCTCCCGGTTCCATCAAGGCTATGTTCAGATTGTAATCTTCTCTCTTATTAGAATCCGACATTTTGCATTAAAAAACAAAAAGTCAGCTGTAGTTTGAATCCACACTTTGCAGGGAACAGCCGAGGCTCTCCGATAAAGATTAATGACACAAAGTTCCAGGTTCTCAAAATCACTGTCAAAGGATCAATTCCAAAAATCAAAAATCCCCAAAAAATAAATAAAATCACAAGAACACCGGAGGACTACGAGCTACGCTCTGGAGCACCCTGGGCAGCTTGAAGCTCACGCTGGGCGATCAATTTTTCAGTCAAGGCTTGCTGCTCCTGCAGCATTTGCTTGTTACGCTGCCGCCTCCGTTGTTTCTCCAGGTCACGCAACACTCCCTCGTGAAGCCTCTGCAGAACAACCACGAGAGAGCTTTGCCTAGAGTTGAGGCATTTCAAGCACGCAGACTCTCCAATCCATAAAGCAGTCATCCCTCAAGCTTCGACCTTTTATTTAAAAACAAATTCTTACATGATGTAAGGCTCATCGTGGAGCTGCCACACACATGGACATACAGACGAACATATGCGACACCACACAAGACTGTGAGACGAGACAAACACAGCCACTGAGCTTGGTGGGAAGTGCCGTCACTTCCGGGAGTACTCTGGGCACCAATGACGTCACAACAATGGTGCCGCTTTTCTCATCGCACTCAGCGGGGCATTTCCTTCGGAGGAATTTCCTCCTCCCCATGGATGCCAACCTATTGAAATTGTCCATGTTCTTGGTAGGTTGTAAATACTTGGTAGGTTAGGAGTTCCATACGAAATTAAAAAAGAAATAGAGAATGATCAAAACCTTTCTCCTTGATCAATACAGTAGACTGTATATAATTCGACAATCTCACAAGCTCATTCCACAAATGTACGACATGAACCAGGTAGCAACAACCATTACATGCAAAGGGTATCAAATAAACACGCAGACACAAACTTTTCAACAATCTCACCCACCGCACCCCAACCCTCAATCTATAAACACAGAACATCAACACAATCAATGTTTTCACTCACATTTCGTGCTCCCAAGTAATTTCTAGCTTTCCAAAGTGAAAGTTTTAACACATTAAATAAACTAATAAAACATTCCTGTCACCCAGGCCCATTAAAAGTTCAAGGTGTGACTCGTGCAGAGATGCCTATCAACGGTTGACTTGCACAGCGGTGGGAAACCGATGATTGCATCGCTTTTTCTTTGGCATCTCCTACAATTTCAAGAAGATAATTTTGCACATGTGCCTCCTTAATAAATATTGTGGGTTCATGTTGGTTCTGATGATCCATTTTGTCCAATACAAAACAGAAAGAACTAGTGAGCTCACAGAACACCTCACCGAGTGCTGTCTTGAGAATAAGGACACGGGACGGGTCTTTTCAACTCTTGCTTTGAGTTTCCGAGCACGATCGAAATTCGTTTTGTTAATGAACTTTGAATAACAGGCACAATGGCAGCCATACGAAGCTGGTGGGTCAAACGGAACAGTCCAAAGCTGAACCTTCTGCCGACTCCTCTCGGAGAAACTAATGATTTTGGAACGATCTTTGAGAAAAACATGTACTAAACAAACAAATCTTTAGGATGAAGTTAGTTCTGTTGTTGCTTCACTAGGGGGCCGTCATTTTTGTCTCAATCTCACTGTTACTCTGCTCTCAGAGCATGCGGCAAATGTGATTGGTTGAGATGGCATAAAATTTGCCCCAAGTACTGCTGAACTGGAGGTTTATGTTCCGATTTATGTTCCGATCCGTGTTCTACAGCGTTCAGAATACAACATTGAATTGGTATGAAGTCATCCCTCGATCATTGACTGATGTCTGTCAAGCAGACAGAGTTGAACCAATTGCTCAACCCTACTTTGTGTTACGTGCACGGGGTTATTACTTGGTTCGACCTCCTTTAACCCTGATGACGGCTTGGCACCTCCTGGGCATTGATTAGATTAGATTGCGGCTGTATTGACAAAGTTCCTCGGTCCATTCCTGCATCAAAGAGGTATGGAGCTCAGTCGTGGACCTTGGTGTCTTTTCAGGTGACGATGTTCCAGCAGTTCACATGTGGGTTGAGATCAGGCCTGTTTCCAGGCCAAGACGGTATGTCATGCAGGGAGTTTTCACTTTCTTTGGGAGGAAATGCATCAGTCATTTTCAAAAGTAATAAAGATACTGTTAGTACATGACATGAAGCACTTTCAATGTATTCAATTAACTCTGTGGAACTTGCCAGTTTGATTGTGTGGCAGGTAGAATAGTTTCGTTAGGAAATGTAGTTTTCAGTCCCTCCAAGGTGATCTGATCCGGACACTTGGCTTTAACTGCTCTATCTGAGCTTTCCAGTGCCAGGAAGAAGGTAAAAGTGAACCATAAAATGTCCAGAAATGCATTCCCACACCAACTGACCATGCAGATCAGGTCAGACAGTACTCCCTCATGCAGTAAGGGTGTATTTCTTCTCCAGTACCTCAACAAATGATCTGCAGCCCATCTAAATCATACAGGTTGAACTGAAACTTGCCTGAGAATATGACCGAGTACCACTGACTTTGTCCAATCAACATGTTCCAGAACCCATTGCAGACTCAGTACCCCAATATATATTTTAATCAGAAATGTTTTTGTTCAAGACCTAGAGAAATGGAGACCCTTGTCCACAAAGTGACTCCAGATAGTCCAGCTGCTCACACTCACCCCAGAATGATCCTCCCAAGCCCACTTCGCATCACTTGAAGATCTTGGTGTCGCTGAGGTCCAGACGTTGCAACATTCGACCTTTCAGAACCTGGAGAGGACCTCTTTCATCCTCGTCCCTTTGGTTGTTTCACACTGACCTGCTTGTTTGTTGCTTCCACTTCAGTGCTTGAGCCACATTTGAATTGTTAAATTTCATTTCTGATGCAATTTGTCTCGTACAAGTAGCATGTTTAAAAATCTTAGATATTTAAAGTAAATTTAATAGATATGGCTCTGTAATTTAATACCATTTATATCCAGTGAAGGTTTCTTCAAATTTGGAATTGTTGTGGCTTCTTTTATGAAGATGGAACAATTGAATATGCAACTCGAAGGGCACACGGTGGAGCGCATACCTCTACCACGCAATGCCTGATCCAGGCAGGAGAACATATCGGGCCCTATATATATATATATATATATATACATATGTCTATTTTTTGAAATTTATGCTGTTTGTCGTTTTTTTGGCACCATCTCTCAATGGTGAAGAATCACTTGTAATATTAAAAAATTCTTGTATCCGGATCTGGATTCAGATCTTCACCAAAATCGAATCAATTTGTCCTCATCACACAACTAACTCGTCCACCAGGTTTCGTCCGAATCCGTCCACAACTTTTTAAACATGTTGTGCTAAATATCGTTTTTGGGCCGATCTCTCAATGGTGAAAAATAACTTTAAAAATTCCCGTATCCAGATCCAGATCTTCACCAAAATCTCATCAGTTCGTGCTTGTCACAGACCCAACCTGCCCACCAAATTTCATCCGAATCCGTCCCCAACTTCTTGAGATATCTTGCACACAAACAAACAAACTGACAGACAGGGGTGAAAACATAACCTCCTGTGGGGGAGGTGGGGGGGGCTGGGGGAGAAGGGAAAGGTGGATGTAGGGTGAGGAATGAACTGAAGACGCGAACCACACATTCACCTTTTGATGAGACCCTCTCACAGACATAACAATCAACATGGATGTCTATCTCACCCACCCACATGCAAGCAACATAAAAGTCATGTGAGCATCGATATATCCCCTCTACCTCCAATGCTTCTACGTACCGGTCGAATCCCAATTCACACCAATCACTATCTTTCTCGGGATACCATTCCATGCATTAACTACCGAGTGCAACATCCTCACGACCGTCTTAACTCTCTTCTCTTTACTCTTAGGCTGCGTCCCCTGGGTCGTAGCCTAAGAGTATACAGCGATACGCTGTGCATTCTGCATTCATTCTTTCTCTACCCTTCATTATCATAAACATCTCCATCATATCACCTCGTAACCACCTCCTTTCGCATATACAAAGCCCCGTCTCCTCATAGCTGAATCTAGCTCGGCCTGATATCAATCAAGTTGTTCTACGTGTTGCTCATGAACAGTAAAGTACCTATGTCCTTCCTGAGATGTGGTGACCAAAAAATATGTGGTGTGGTGTGGTGTGGTGTGGTGTGGGGGTCTTGTGTCTGACACAGGTGATTCAGGTACATTGGAACGTCACGTGGTTAACAAGTGATTTTACAATGTCACTTTAACACAATGAGGGGTTTCTCGTGAACAGTAAGTAGATTTACCAATTAGTTAATTAATTAGTTAATTAACAGTGATCAGAGTGAAGCTTTGTCCGGAGACAACTCATGTAGGACACGATTAGAACACGGTGGACAACTGCATCTCGTATCGTATTCCAGTCCAATCCATGAACCTGGGGTTCCCTGACATCATCAGCCGGGGGGGGGGGGGTTTCAGATGGGAGCACCGATGGGCCACGCCGCGAGCCAGGTTGTCATGGCAACCGGCGTTCTCTCCACAGACCTACTTCAGAGAGGGAAAAATAATCATTCGCACGGATATCCCTGTGAGACCTGTGAGCAAACCCGTGGGTGAGTGATTAAGCTCAGTCGGTGGACGAGTGTGTTGCGAGTCCGTCCCCAACCATTGCTGGAAGTCATAGCCCATCGTGACAGACACCAAACCCTCACCTCCTGCACGGCACGCTCATTGACGTGAACTGCAACCACCGTGCCGATGGTGAATATCGTCGCCAGTGCAAACGTCGCTTTGGACAGACGCGACATATCATCAGCTCCACAAAACGAATCCTCCCTCACGTGTCACACACATCGCCCACGATGATGATGATGATGATACGGTGCCGGGCGGGTGGGAGATCGGGCGGCGCGTCACGTGGTGACATTACAAAGCCGACTTCGAAATCTCTTAGTTATCTCAAATATAAACGAGTTGAAAGTTGAAACTGCGATTCAATATCTTCTTATTATTATTTTGAGTTTAAACGACGTTTTTCGAGCAGCGAGGCTCTATATAGGCCACGTAACTAAAACACCTTGGGGGTAAAGGGAGCCGTCATGTTCATGGCGGCGCGCACGGCATTATGGGATAGTTCTTAAAACCCTCCGTTGGAGGGCATTGTACGAAGAGGGGTTCCAAATCTTCGGGTACATCACACCGCTCCCCGGACCCGGTGATTGTCAAGCAGAGTGCTGTGATATTGAAAATTCTGCCTCTTATAATGAAAACAAACGCGTTGTTTGTTGTTGTTTTTGTTCTCCCAAAAAGTGGGACAACCTCTCATCAAGACTACACGTCATGTCTTCCTCCGGGAAGCACAATTGAAAACTGAGAAAAACTGAAATTAAATAATTGAATATTTTTTTTGAAAATATATATATATTAAATAATTGAAAAAAAGATATTGACAATTTGGGGGGGGAGAATAAAACGCTTGAAATTTAAATAAATGAAAATTAGGGCAAAATAAATAATTGAAAATTGGGTAGTTAAATATTAGTTTGAAGGAAAAATATATATATTATTTTAAAAAGCGGGACACCAGGTCCAATAAAGGCAGCTCTTTCGGAGCCATCATTTGAGTTTAGACCACAATGTCTGAGTCTGTAGTGCAGAGGATTACCTGATCTGTTCAGGACAGCATGGGATGACTGCACCAAGGAGGTTAAAGTCAACTGTCCCTTCCAGAGGCAAAACGATGGCAAAGAGCTCAGTCGAGAATGCAGAAAGATGATCAGAAAGCCGGACGGACTATATCACCGGAGCACCTGGACGTATGGTGCAGGAGCTGTCTTCGCTCGTGAGGTTCTTTGGAACCAATCTGTGTACATGTGTAAGGATCGACCCTAAACCGTGCGCATTGATTGGACCGCCTGGTTCCATGTCACGACTTGGTTGTCCCCATCAGTTTTACCCCATAGACCCAGGCGGAGATGAGGGCCGAGGAACGTCCAGAGTGCAGTGGGGGGGGGGGGGTGGGATTGCCACTGCATTCAAGGGATTCACAGGTAAAGAATGCAGACCCATTTCTTCAACTGCCATCCATCAAGCAAGTCCAAAAGGTGGTGACTTGAACTTTCTCCTGAGCATTTGGTTTTCCCAATAGTCTGAAAACAAAGCTTGAACTGGATGCTTGGCCCCAGAAGAGTTGTTCAAGGCCTTTTGCATGTTTGACAGTGAGGTGTTTTTTTTTTTTTAGATTGGAGTTACATTAGTTAGGCCCTTATATTGAAAGTAATTCCGAAAAAAGAAACATCAGAGGAAGCTTTGAGAGAAAGAAATCCTGTTCACACTTAGTGATACTGTTGCGGGGGCCGGGTATCGGCGACGAGCACGACCGCTCGATGGAGCAGTGGAGTCGGCTCCACCGATCATCCGGAATTTAGATCGTACTTTTTCGGAAAACTCCGAAAAGTACGGGTCCCTTATCGGACCGTGAAGCGTCAATATTTCTGCCACGTGGTACAGGGTTATTTGCCAATTCTCAAAATACCTGGAGATCCACGTGGCGATTTACCGAGTCTCCACACCCTCGACGGCACCCGTACGGAACGAGCCACTTCGCGTACTCGAACCGCGTGAGACCCGAGCGGACGGTCACCAAAGTCCCGTCGGTCCAGATGTCCCCTTACGGCGGCACAACGGCCTTGCTAATTTTCCAACACGCAGCACGCTAAGCCAATGGAGGAAAAGACACGAACGAGCTGATGCTTTTCACAAATGGGGATATTTATTTACAATAGGGGAATGAGGGGAGCACGTAAGAGCAGAGTTATCCGAATATTAACAAGCACGTCTGAACAAGCAAAAAGCACTTAACAATTCATTACTTATGGACTGGCGCCACAAACACACACACCCAAAATAATCAGACCAAAGTGGTCTTTATTCGGACCTCCAGCCCGGAGGACAGTTGTGCTGAAGACTAGATTCTGTCTCAGCCCTGTCCACCTTGTGTGGTCTTCGCGTAGAGTCGACCCGGGCACCAGCGAGAGGCAAGCCGCAATCAGCTTATTCAGCTCCACTCGGCGCTCGTCCTGGCAATCAAAACTTCTCCTCCGTATCCCTTCGAGAGACGGCGCGCACCCTTGCGGCTCCGGTAGTAGATGGTGTCTCCAAGCTCTTGATCATCGGGAGGAGGAGGAGGAAGAAAACGCTGACGACAACGATCAAGACAAGACCAAGACCAGCCCTGGGAGGATTCTCTGTTCCTTTTTATTCTCTCCGGCACACTCACTCCGGCGTGATTCGTTCTCGGGCGCGGCTCACTCAGGTGTGGATCATTCTTGGGCTGGGCTCGCTCAGGCGTGGGTCATTCTCGGGCGGGGCTCCTCAGGCGTGATTCCTTCTTGGGCGGGGCTCGACCTTTCCCCTAGTGAGCGCACGGCCAAGCGAATCGGTGGGTGGGGGCATGACCTTTCCCCAACTGAGCATGCGGAGAATGCCGGGAGCAGAGGGTTTTGCTCTTGTTTTATTTGGAGCAGTAGTAGTCCATGTTGGTGGTGTTGAAATAAAAGGAAATCCTAACTATTAAAATAACTTCACAACGCATGAATATTTATTCACCCATTAGACGAGGGGATGGATTCTAACTAGAAACACATACTTATCGAAATAACTAAGCGACGAGGACGGCTGTCTGTCTGTGTGCACAAGGCTTCCAAATTCGTAACAATACGTCCTTGGCCTAATTTTTATGAATGAAAATGATGAAGTTAGACTTTGATCTGGATATCATAAATCCCCATTTTGGGGCCCACTGCTCCATCCAGCAATCAGCCTGAAGTGCTTTGGCCATAAAAAAAGACAAATTCCTGCTTTGGATCCACAGAGCAATGTCATCCAGAAACGGAATGAGAATGGCACTCGGTGGAGCGCATACCTCCGCCAGGCCGAACGGTTTACGTTTTGTATTCCACTGATGGACCAGATATGGATTCGGACCTGAACCGAAATCGAATCGGCTCGTTCTTGTCACTTACCTAACTCATCCACCGACTTTTCCTAAACTTTTTGAAGTATCATGCTTTCTCCTGTTTTTGGCCCTATCAATTTAAAAAAGTAGGCCTGTGTTGACCTTTTCACCTCAAAAATAATTGGTGGTAGAATTCATTGACCTGACATGCAACCATCGACCTCGTGTCGACCATCGATCGACCGTCGCAGGGATGGTACCTACAGTCTCCGTAAGTTTCAGAACGATCGGCTGAGCGGTTCGGCCTGTAGGCGAGTGGACCGACAAACAAACAAACTAATGGAACAGATCAACATACGAGTACGTGGCAAAAAAAAAATGTCTGGTCAAGTAACAAACAAGACAGACAGGAGTGAAATCATAACGTCCATCGACCTTCGGTGGTGCAAGCAATGACGTCCGATTCTCTGTTTAGAAAGACTGAGGGACAGGGAAGTAAATACACACTGGTGATTACAAGGTTGGATAAGGTGTTGATTGATTCCCAGTTGATGGATCTTATAAATAAGGACTTCTTTCCAAACTGTGTCATAGGTCTTGCGGACATCAAGAAATACTCCAGGTGGTGACTCGTGGTTGTTTAAAGATCTCCTGATGTCATTAGCAAGTGAGACACGATGGTCGATGGCGGAGCATCCCTTTATAAACCCACTCCAGTAGTTGTAGAGCAGGTTGTGTGTTCTTTTTCACCAGCCGAGCACAATAAAGGAAGGCCTAAGTGATTACGAGTAATATGCGCTATATCTAAGGTCATGTAACATGTGTTAAAGTTTCAATTTCCTCCATTGAACAGTTTTCGATGTACCCATGTACGCTCTTAACACTAGAAATGCCATTTTATCAATGCTGGCAGTAATGACCGGGTACTAAGACGTCCGCTTTGATGCAACCCGACTTCAATAGGTCGCCTGACCCATTACATCCTCTTTATTCGATTGAATTCAGAATGGGACTTTAAAAAAATTAAATTCAAATCAAATGGAAGACCAAATAAAAGAGGTGCTGCATTGGAGTCATCAGGAGGAACCCGAACAAGCAAAAAGCAAAAGATGAAGTCATCAGGAGGGACTTGGATAGGATTCGGGTTTCAACTTTCCGAACTAAATCCAAGAGGAAAACCTACTGCTGTGCAAGAAAGCTGTAATTGGGACGGAAGTTCACCTTTCAGCATGACAACAACCCGAAGCACACAGCCAAAGCTCCACTGCAGTGGCTAAGGAACAAAAATATAAATGTCCTTCAGAGATGCAGTCAGAGCCACAACCTAAATCCAATCAAAAATCTGTGGCATGACTTGAAGATTGCTGTCCGTCAACGCTCCCCACGCAACTTGACTGAGCTGGAACAGTTTTGTACAGAAGAATGGGAAAACATTGCCCAATCAAGGTGTGCAAAGTTGGTAGAGACCTATCCCAACAGACTCACAGCTGTAATTGGGACAAATGTGCTTCCACCAAGTATTAACTCAGGGGGGGGGGGGCAGACACTTATCCAACCAAGATATTCTAGTTAAGTATTTTGAATTAATTTTCTGAAATATCTATAATTTGTTTTTCACTTGGAAGTTGTGAGTTACGACGTGTAAATAAAGGTGGGAAAAAAAAATTTCTGATTTAACGCAATTTAATTCCAGGCTATAAGGCAACAAAAGGTGAATATTTTGAAAGGGGGTGTAGACTTTCTGTAGGCACTGTGTGTATGTCACTCTTCTTCAGATGGTTTGAAGAGAGATGTCCGGGTCGACAGATGAACACAAGGAGCACAAATAAACAGTCTTAACACATTTGATTACTCGTTAGGCTTGAGCTTTTTTGTCCTTTTGCATTCAATCACATCTTGGATCAAGAGAGATTTCCTTCTCTCTAAAGAGCAGCCCTCCTTTCCTGGATGGCCTGTTTGCATTCATCATTCCAATATTGAACATTGATTTTTCCGACCGACTGAGCCCATTCTACAAAAGGGGATCGTATCCTAGTTTTGACTATATCAAATATCTTTTCTTATTTTTTTTTCCCCCTAATTTTATGGAGGGAAAGGTTGATTGTTGTTAATAAAATCTACAAAGCTTAGTAAAGCTCAATATGACGCAAAATATGAATCTACGAGATACACACTGGGCGATGTCGTTTACAGGGTAACTGGATCATCATCAGGTGTTATGAAACAGGACTGGACGTGGGAAAGTTTTACCAGTGGCACCAGACGTTTGCTGGTCCGAGCATGCCAAGTCTCCGCGGGCTTCATCCTGCAGGCACTGTCGGGTTTGTCCCGAAAACTCTCTTCTGCCTTGTCTGTCCCCAATTCTGTCTATCTCACGTGGCATGTCTGAGGGCCTAGATAAGGACATAGATCATTAAGGATCTCCGATCATTCGTTGGTGTTGTGGGTGCTTATGTGCGGTAGTGGGTTAAGGGATGGTCCCTTAATGCGTTCAGTTAGGTGAGGGTAACTTGTTTAATAAGTGCCTTACCTGCAGTTCAGATCAAGCTTGCATGCCTCTGTTTTAAGAAACAAGTCGCTGGCTATTTTGGTAAAAGTGCTGCTTCAAAAACTAATGTTTGAATGTTTTTCATTTTTGTTTCTAATCTTTGAATTGATTCTTATGTCGAGGATATTAATAAAGAACTATTTCATTTTACATTTACATTTATCCATAAAATTTATATATGCCTCCAACCTTTTTACCTCTCGGGCACACACACAAACACACACACACACACAGAAAAGTGAGGTTTGCAGATTCCACCCTGTCGTCATCCCGCAAACACCTCCGCCCTTACACTCCGTCCATCTCATGCTCTCCAGCTTTCCGTCACCATCACAACTGCACACCAAGCACACGCCGCAGGGAGAAACGCACAGG
>NC_140967.1:10123789-10128789 GCF_056783735.1 Eptatretus burgeri | reverse complement strand
AGAAATCAGGAGATTGAAGGACACAACGAGATTGGAGAGGGAAGAACGAGAGGAACAATGGAATAGAAAACAAAAAGAACATGAATCTGAGGTTGACCAATTGAAAGAAAAGCTGAGGCTGGAGTACGAGATGGACAAAGAACAGCGAATGAAACACAAACAGGAGATTAACCAAATGAAGAAAACCATGAAACTGGAGAAGGAAGGACAGGAGAGGAAACGAAGAAGAGTAATTCGACAGCAGCAAATGAAACACAAAAAGGAGATTAACCAAATGAAGCAAACCATGAAACTGGAGAAGGAAGGACAGGAGAGGAAACGAGGAAGAGTCGTGAGAGAACAACGAATGAAACACAGGAAGGAAATGAGCCAATTGAAAGAAACGATGAGATTGGAAAACAAAGAGCAGGAGGAACAGTGGGAAAGAAAACAACAACTCTATGAGTGTGAAATTGAACAACTAAAACGGAGGGAGAACGAACAGCTAATGGGGCTCAGAGAGAAAGAACGACTCAGATGGGAAAGGAAAAGGAACCAGGAAGAGACAGAAAAAAGGAACCAGGAGAGAAAATGTATAGATACACGGGAGACAGACAAAATAGAGGAGAGACTGCACGATGAAGACGGGGTAAGTGACGCACACACACACACGGAGGTAGTGGAGGACAATGGGGGTGAGCTCGCGGAGCGTGTAGAGACCCAGTGCGAGCACCTGGATGGCCTCCTCCAGGAACGAGGGGAGGGAGTCTGCCCCCTTGAGGCGAGTCACGACCAGGTGAGTTCGGTCGTGCTTTGCGAGGTTGAGGGGACGAGTGCTGTGGACGGGTGCACGGAGAGCTTGGGGGGTGTAGAGGCCCCGGAGACCCTTGTGGGGACACGAATCCCCAGTGTGGTTGTCCCTGTGTGTGTGGTGCAAGGTGTGAGTGCGTCCCCGTGTGTGGAAGCGACCCCGTGTGTGAGTGGTGTGGTGGTGATGGTGCCAGAGTGCGTGCTTCCCAGCACGCCGGGTGTGGATGGGGCACCGTGTGTGAGTGAGGCCGTGTGTGTGAGTGAAACGGCCAGTATGAGTGAGGCACCACGTGTGAGTGGTGTGGTGGCGATGGTGCCGGAGTACGTGCTTCCCAGCACGCCGTGTGTGGATGAGGCACGGAGTGTGAGTGAGGCACCGCGGGTTAGTGCCCCGCGTGTGTGGGTGAGGCACCGTGTGTGGAAGAGACCGCGTGTGTGAGTGTCGCCGTGTGTATGAGTGAGGTACCGCGGGTGAGTGCCCCCGCGTGTGTGGATGAGGCACGGTGTGAGAGTAGTGAGGCACGCGTGAGTGAACGGCCGTGTGCAAGGTCGCTGTGTGCAAGGGAGACCGTGTGTGTGAGAGAGCGGTATGAGAGGGAGATGTCGGTTGGCATGCGGGAGCACGCAGCCGCGTCTCCCCGTGTGAATGTGATGGAGTGGACTGTGTGCGTCGTGACACGCAGGTGTGCGTGGGTCGAATGGAGACGGAGACGGCGACATGGGAGAAACGAAAGCCGAGTAGCGGCTGTGGTTGTTTCGAGGACCGTGCCGGGTTCACCCAGCAGTGAGCACGCGGTTCGTGCTGTGCAACGCACGAGACCACCACGTGCTCGCTTGCGAGAGTGAAGTCCCGGTCCGGAAACGCACGCGGTGGATTTGCCGATCCCGCGGACGGACAAAGTTTAGGCAGGACTACGGATTTGGACCGGACGGGTTCTCCACGCGATCGTGTGTGTTAAGCTCCAACGGGCAAAGCACATGTGTTCGCGTGGGGAACCCCTCGAGACGTGGGGCTTGTTTTTTTATGCGCACGGTGACGTCATGGCTGCACGTGGGGTTGGAATCCGGCAGGAGGGGTATCTCTGCCGGATGGTCCCGTCCAAGGAGGGACGAGGAACACGTGCAGCTGCATGACGTCACGGGCAGGTGCAAAGTGCGCGAGCTCTGAGTTGCCGCGCAGGTGCTGCGCATGAAAAAAAAAAAAAGCAAGCCTCACTTTCGGGTGTACAGGATTCCTGGGCAAGGGGTGAAAGACCCCCTTGGCCTGGGCACAGGATGGAAACTAGTTAGGGGGAAGGGTTAGCTTAGTTAGACCGACTTCATGGGGCAGGGATAAGTCCTCATGGAGTCCGTGGAATGGATTAGTTAGAGGGATTGTAGCCAGATTTAGGTTGGGAAATAAAATGATTTATTTGGAGACCGTGACAGACTTGTGGATGTGTAGAGGGGACGTAGCTTAGCTACGTAGTGTTAAAAGGAACGTGCTACTAGTTTAAGGGACGACGTGGGAGCACGAGTTAGTTAGGGGAGGTAGTTAGAAGGATGGCAGAGTTCAGTGGTGTGTGTGTTGAAGAGTTGGTGAGTTGTGAGGTGAGTACTTGTTGAGTGAGTGAGGCCAGCGGGTCTGTGTGAGTGGAGTGAATGGGGAATGCATGGTGCGATGAGTGATTGGGGGAGGAGTGACTCCCGCCCAAGGGACCCCGGGGTCAGAGTAAAGTGAGTTAGCTGGGTTAGTCAAATTGAAAAATGGAGGTCGTTTTGCTGTTGGTGGGAAAGTAGGCTCGAGACCCATTTGGAGGGGTGCAGGAGCCCTGTTGACGGGCTTGGGAGCGTGGCTGCGAAAGGTGAGTATCGCTGAGTGGGTACCCCGGGCACCAGGCTAGTCGGCCGTGGTAGGCCATGGGCCCATGGGGGGCCGGGATAGAGTAGTGGGCACGGGTGCGCCTGCTTGGTGCGGGGGCCGGGGGCGCCATTAGCCGCGTGGGCAGTGTTGTGGGCACGGGTGACCCACGGAAAGGGGCCGGGAGGCCGGCCTGCCACGTGTGCGTTTCAGGGGTGGTACCATGGGGGGGCACTCCTCGGTGTTAGGGAGCTGGTAGGCTCGGAGGCAGTGTAGTGCCCGGGGGTGCCATAGCGGGAGAATCGGCAGAGGGTCGTGCCTGCCAAAGTGAGCCACGTGTCCCAGCCAGGAGACCGTGTGAGGGCACGGAGAGAAAATTGGGGGGCGAGGCCCGAAATTGTAAGGACACCAACACAGGCGACGGGAATCTGGGTTGTTAGAACCAATAGTTTAAGCGAGAGGCGCTTGTTGAAAGCCCCGGGGTAGTTTAACAGTTAAATGGTTAGGATAGATTAGGAGATGTACCCCTCCGCACCATCCATCCCCTCGCTCTCGTTGTGGGCCGCTGGACCCACTTGGTGTTAAGATCGCCGAACTCTGGGGAGGCCATTCTGAGGCTTCGTTGGGCCTCGACACAGGACGCTAGCTCTCCCTTGTTCCCCTCCGGGAAGGGAACGTAGGGGTTGGGAGTAGGCGAGGTGACAGGATAGGTTAGCCGAACAAAGACGATAAAGGGGGTTAGGGGACGATTTATAGTGGGGAAGTAAAAATAAAAACAACAAAAAAATAAGTTGGGGCTAAATTGGGGTTTGACAAATTAAGGGAGTGGGTATGTACAGTGACAGGCAAAGGCGATAGGTTGGGAGGGAGACAGGAAGGTAGGTCCGAGCCCGCCTTCCAAGTGGCCAGCACCACCGCACTCCCTCCACCAACCTCCACTGAACGGCAAAGGCTAGCCAACTCCATCGGCTGGCCGTGTTTTTCTTCGAGGCGGAGGCCGGCCAACTTCATCGGCAGCTGTTGTTTTGCTGCAAGGCCTGTGCCATCGGCTGGCCGTGTTTTGCTTCAAGGCCTGTGCCGGCCACTTCATCTGCAGCTGTGGTACTTCAAGGCCTGTGCCGGCCAGTTCATCTGCCGGCTGTGTTTGCCTGCAGCGGCCTTCTTCTGCGGGCTGTGTTTGCCTGCCACCTTTGCCATGCCATGCCCACTGCCCACGTTCACCAGCCCCGTTCAATTTTTGCTTTGCCCCCCCTGTTCATTTCCATGTGCGCCAGGATCAAGGCAACAGTTTGCAAGCTGCAAGAACTGCCCTGTTGGCAGCTACAACACGGGCCTGCAGTGGCGGCCCGTGCACCGTGTTTGTGTCCATGCATCCATTCGTTGTGCTCATTGCGTGTGCCACTTGAGCTGGCACGGAGACTGCGTTTGTGCAGCCCATGCACCGTTGTGGTTCACTGCATTCGGTCCATCGATCCATCCATCCATTCGTGTGTTCATTGCGTGTGCCACTTGAGCTGGCACGGAGACTGCATTTGTGCAGCCCATGCACCGTTGTGGTTCACTGCGTTCAGTTCAAAAGGGAAGGCCTTGGACTGCGTGTGAGCAGCCAGCCACGTTCCCTGTCACCTGCATTGTTTGAGTCAGAGACTGCATGTGGGCAGCCTGGCTCCCTGCTAACTGCTTTCTTTTTGCAGAGTTCGATGATCCTGGGCCATGGTTTAGTGTAAAATTTGTAAGTTAAGGTTAAGATGTACTGTAAATATGAGTGCGCCCCCGGCATGTCTGTCTAGCGCCGGCAATTTTATTTAAGTCGTCCGTGTGAGTGAGTTTGTTTAGATAGTTACGCAGCCCTCAGGTTATTTATTTTGGGGACACGAATACCATGAATGTCGCACTCAGGGATCCGTAGGTAAAGTGTACTAGGGGAAAACTACACATGATGGCACACGAAAATTTGACGACTCGGGACGAGTCTGTAAAAAGGGAAGGGGGTAGTGTTGTGGTTACCAGATTCGCAAACCACCATTCAGGTCCCTTAGGTGAGGTATCTCGGAAAGTGCATGTGTAGTTAGGCCCGAACCCGTTGTCTAGTGGGAATACATGTCATTTATACGTGCTGCGACTCTTCAGGATAGCCGGTTTTCTTTTACTATCTTTATTTTGGACCAATCGCCATCACCACAACCACAACATCAACCACCAACCACAACACCGCTTCACCACAACCGCCACGACCTTTACCGTCACAACTCGCCACCATCGCATCACCGTCATCTCGCGCCACTCATGGGCACCGATGCTGGACTCGTGCAGGGCGCACGTTGAACAGCGTGTACAAAACCACGGATTTTCTGCTTCAAAAACGGATCAA
>NC_140967.1:10043789-10116289 GCF_056783735.1 Eptatretus burgeri | reverse complement strand
ATTGGTTCTAACAACCCAGATTCCCGTCGCCTGTGTTGGTGTCCTCACAATTTCGGGCCTCGCCCCCCAATTTTCTCTCCGTGCCCTCACACGGTCTCCTGGCTGGGACACGTGGCTCCCTTTGGCAGGCACGACCCTCTGCCGAATCTCCCGCTATGGCACCCCCGGGCACTACACTGCCTCCGAGCCTACCAGCTCCCTAACACCGGGGAGTGCCCCCCATGGCACCTCCCCTGAAACGCACACGTGGCAGGCCGGCCTCCCGGGCCCCTTTCCGAGGGTCACCAGTGCCCACAACACTGCCCACGCGGCTAATGGCGCCCCGGGCCCCCGCACCAAGCAGGCGCACCCGTGCCCACTACTCTATCCCGGCCCCCCATGGGCCCTTGGCCTACCACGGCCGACTAGCCTGGTGCCCGGGGTACCCACTCAGCGATACTCACCTTTTGCAGCCACGCTCCCAAGCCCGTCAACAGGGCTCCTGCACCCCTCCAAATGGGTCTCGAGCCTACACTCCCACCAACAACAAAACGACCTCCATTTTTCAATTTGACTAACCCAGCTAACTCACTTTACTCTGACCCCGGGGTCCCTTGGGCGGGAGTCACTCCTCCCCCCAATCACTCATCGCACCATGCATTCTCCATTCACTCCACACACACAGACCCACTGGCCTCACTCACTCAGCATGTCTCCACATCATAACTCACCAACTCTTCAACATACTCACCGCTGAACTCTGCCATCCTTCTAACTACATCCCCTAACTAACTCGTGCTCCCACGTCGTCCCTTATACTACAGCACGTTCCTTTTAACGCTACGTAGCTAAACTACGTCCCCGCTACACATCCACAAGTCTGTCACTGTCTCCAAATAATCCCATTAATGAATTTCCCAACCTAAATCTGGCTACAATCCCTCTAACTAATCCATTCCACGGACTCCATGAGGACTTACCCCTGCCCCATGAAGTCGGTCTAACTAAGCTAACCCTTCCCCCTAACTAGTTTCCATCCTGTGCCCCGGTAAGGGGGTCTTTCACCCCTTGCCCAGGAATCCTGTGCACCCGAAAGTGAGGCTTGCTTTTTTTTTTCTTTTTTTTTTTCTTTACATGCGCATCACCAGCGCGGCAACTCGCGCACTTTGCACCTGCCCGTGACGTCATGCAGCTGCACGTGTTCCTCGTCCCTCCTTGGACGGTACCATCCGGCAGAGATACCCCTCCTGCCGGATTCCAACCCCACGTGCAGCCATGGCGTCACCGTGCGCATAAAAAAAACACAAGCCCCACGTCTCGAGGGGTTCCCCACGCGAACACATGTGCTTTGCCCGTTGGAGCTTAACACACACGATCGCGTGGAGAACCCGTCCGGTCCAAATCCATTTACCTGCCTAAACTTTGTCCGTCCGCGGGATCGGCAAATCCACCGCGTGCGTTTCCGGACCGGGACTTCACTCTCGCAAGCGAGCACGTGGTGGTCTCGTGCGTTGCACAGCACGAACCGCGTGCTCACTGCTGGGCGAACCCGGCACGGTCCGCGAAACAACTACAGCCGCTGCCCGGCTTTCTTTCTTCTGTCGCCGTCTCCGTCTCCATTCCACACACGCATACCTGCGTGTTACGACGCACACAGTCCACACCATCACATTCACACCGGGAGATGCGGCTGCGTGCTCCCGCATGCCAACCGACATCTCCCTCTCATACCGCTCTCTCACACACACGGTCTCCCTTGCATACGGCCGTTCACTCACGCGTGCGGGGGCACTCACCCGCGGTGCCTCACTCGCACTCCGTGCCTCATCCACACACGCGGGGGCACTCACCCGCGGTGCCTCATCCACACGCGGTGCCTCACTCACACATACGGGGGCACTCACCCGCGGTGCCTCACCCACACACGCGGGGGCACTCAACCGCGGTGCCTCATCCACACACGGCGTGCTGGGAAGCACGCGCTCCGGCACAATCGCCACCACACCACTCACACACGGGGTCGCTTCCACACACGGGGACGCACTCACACCTTGCACCACACACACAGGGACAACCACACTGGGGATTCGTGTCCCCACAAGGGTCTCCGGGGCCTCTATACCCCCCAAGCTCTCCGTGCACCCGTCCACAGCACTCGTCCCCTCAACCTCGCAAAGCACGACCGAACTCACCTGGTCGTGACTCGCCTCAAGGGGGCATACTCCCTCCCCTCGTTCCTGGAGGAGGCTATCCCGCTGCTCGCACCGGGTCCCTGCACGGTCCGCCAGCTCACCCCCATTATCCTCCACTACCTCCGTGTGTGTGTGTGCGTCACTTACCCCGTCTTCCTCGTGTAGTCTTTCCTCTATTTTTTCTATCTCCCGTGTCTCTGCCAACTCTTCACCCTTTACCTCCCTTGTCTCAACTATTATTTCCTTTGTCACGGCCTTCATGCCCGCCTGCAGGCATCGGCCCATGTTCTGCGTCTCCCCCCGGAGCTTTTTCATTTCTTCCTTCATGTTTGCTTCCATTCCGTTTATTTGCTTGTTCATTTCGTTTTTCATTTCATTTGTGTTTGTATCCATCTTTTCGTTCATGCCTTTCATTTCGTTTGTATTTGTATCCATCGTCGTTTTCACTTCATTCATTTGCTTGTTCATGTCTTTCATTTCATTTGTATTTGTATCCATCTTTTCTGTCATTGCCGCCAGCATGGCGCATAGCTGGGCCATGTTGGATGCACTCAGCTGAGCCGTTTCGGCAGGGGTTGGGGAAGGGTCTTGGTGGAGAGGGGGGGGGAAGGGTCTTGGTGGAGAGGGGGGGGGAGGTGTCATACACCGCGGCCGCTGCCGCACCCACCTCGGGCCCTGGGTTCAGTTGGGCGAGTCCGTGTTCCTGCACAATCAACATTTCCTGCTCGGGGATTCCATCCTGGACCATGGATCCTACACATTCTACATCCATTTCTAATACCCCCGGCTCCCGCTCGCCTTGAGACGCCATCTTGCTTCTCGTGAAGGGTTAATTTGCTCGCTCGTAATTTGGAGGGAATCGGGGGTCGCTTCTCTCACCCCTGGACCGATTCCCGTGAATTTAGCCGGAGACAGGAGAGCCCGTTTTCCTGTTCTCCGATACCAGTGCCGCGAGGAGGGCGATGAATTTGTATCGCACGACCTGACACCAGTGTTGCGGTATTTCGCGCCCGCCGGCGTGCTGACGGCCACGTAACTCGAATCGCGGCACGTCGCCCACCGGACGGACAATCCAGTCGTGACCCTCTCGGACTAACGCCGGGAACCAGTCACGGGTGGACCTTTCGGTCTCACCGCGATCGAGCCAATCAGCCCCCGCGTGGGATAGGGTTGCTCGCCAAATTCGACCTACCTAAGTACCCACGCGGAGGGTAGACCGGGCGATCGCACCTCGCCGCAGGTCGACTTCGGACACGGGCCACTTAAGCGACCCGTTCCGTACTATCAGAATAACCGAGCGGTGTTATCGTCGACCTCGACGGTTCGATTAATTATCGGGCGTATTCAGCCCACTACCAACCCTTTACGTGAAGCAAGATGAGGATTCAATGGGAGAAATGACGAAGCGAAGCAGGAAACAGTTCAACACAAAGCACATTTATTCACGGCACACGGGAAGCACACATATTCAATTCCACCAAAAGCACACAGAAAAGACACAATGCAATTTACACAACAAGCAAATGTAAAAGTGAAAACACAATGCAGAGCTAATACCGACTACCGAGCACACGGCAACACTTATACAATTCTACCTCACAGACGGCGCCGACAACACATACCCAAAACCAAGGAAAAGAATACCCCCAAGAATGAGGCGGGCCTGAGGCCGAGACCGGGTCGCGCCTACCCGTCTGGTGATGAGACGCGGAGCGGCGATGGCGCCCCAACCCCGCGGGCCTCGCGGAGGGTGTCTGGTAGGGGGTGGGAAAGGGGGTGGGAATCTCAGCGCGGGGGGAAACAGGAGGGGGTTGTTGATGCTCGGGGTATAGAGGATCTTTATTATCCCTGGTGTGCGTCTCCACCTCGGCCAGGTCGCGCTGTCGGCCTCCCTCGGGTGCAGCTCCCTGCACGACGCGAGCACCCCTCGTCTGGTGTCGCCGCCTTTCCACAGCTCGTCCCCTCCGTTCCGACTCCAACGCACACGAAGAGCAGCTCCACCGCCCGCGAAGTCTTGACCCTCTGCTTCCGACTCTCCTACTCTCCGCCTCTGGACTCTCCGACTCTCCGACTCTCCTTTCCGCCTCTCCACTTCTGGACTCCCCTACTCTCCTGACTGACGAACACGGTCCTTTTATCCCCCCGTAGCTTCGCCTTTGACCCCCTCCCTTTGACCTTTCACCTCGCTCCCCATTGGCCCGAGAAAAAGTGGGCGTGAAGGCTTTTTGATCCACAAATTTGCATATATCGATGTCCTGGAGGCGGGGCCAAATCGCCCCTCGCTCACCGATTGGACGGCAAAAAGTGGGCGTGTGTCGTTTTTGATCCGTTTTTGAAGCACAAAATCCGTGATTTTGTACACGCTGTTCGACGCGCGCCCTGCACGAGTCCAACACCGGTACCCACAGCGGGGCAAGAACGGTGGCGATGCTACGGTTGCGAGGTGTGACGGGAAGGTCGTGGCGGTTGTGGTGAAGCGGTGGTTGTGGTTGTAATCATGGCGGTTGGTCCAAAATAAAGATAGTAAAAGAAAAACGGCTATCCTGAAGAGTCGCAGCACGCATAAATGACATGTATTCCCACTAGACAACGGGTTCGGGCCTAACTACACATGTACTTACCGAGATACCTCACCTAAGGGACCTGAATGGTGGTTTGCGAATTTGGTAACCACAACAATATATATATATATATATACATGCACATCATTTAGTTTCGCGATGCAATCAAAGATGGCCAATTGGTGGCCATTTTAGTTGTAAAAAAACCCGGCATCGAACACGTCCTCAACCATTTTTAATTTTTTTTTATTTTCATACAATTTCAAGGCTCATATGAGAGCGAACACACAGAACATACAACAAGGGGAGCAAGAGACAAGAGCGGCGGGAGAGGGAAGGAAAAAAAAAAACAGTGAAGAACAGAGACATGAGATCTGTGGGAGGGAGAGGGATGGGTGGGGTACACGGGGTAAACAAGATGGACACTACAAGGACTTTCAGGTCCTTACATGACAGGGACTTTCAGGAAGGAAAGCAGGAAATTTGAAGGAGGTGGGTTTGGGGTGGAAAAACAGGGGTAGAAAAGATCATGGTTTTGGATGGGGGAAGATAAGAGATGGGGGTGAACAGCTGTTTTGAAGATCTGGAGGGAAGAGTCTGATCGAAGAGAGTGTGGGAGTTTGTTCCGAAGGTGGGAGAAAAAAGAGGAATGAAAGAGTGAAGGTGAGTGGTGATTCTTCATTTTGGTCGTTTTACCAGAAGGGGGTTGCTGGCGGACCTTGAGTGCCCTGCGAAAATATGGGGGGGACATATCGCAGACAGAACATGACATATCACGAGACCAGAGAGGAGACAGGAGAAGACAGAGAGACCACTGACCTGCCTGCGGTGAGAGAGTGAGAGACCCAAAGACTCAGCCTCATCGTGCGAGATACAAATGATCCTAATTGCCGTGGTTTCCACAGCGTGAAGCAGAGAAAGGTGAGAGGTGGGAGCACCAGCCCAGAGGGGAGAGCAGTACTCCATCAGGCTGCGGACAAAAGCTTTGAATGTGGTCAGGAGCTCAAGTGGGCCAAGGAAGGACTTTGCACAATGGAGAATACCCAATCGGCGATTGGCTTTGGAGGCCAGGTTGGGAATGTGGCTTTCCCAGGAAAGGTCATAGCAGATAGTGAGATCCAGAAGCTTGAATGAAAGGACTTCATCAAGAGGTTTGTTGAGAAAGTAGATGGGTGGGTGGTGTGAAGCCTGGTGTTCACTTAATGGATAGGGTGGTGGGCTTGGGATCTGTGGGTCCTGAGTTCAAATCCCATTCAGCTGTTAAATTAATACAAGGTGGGATTGACTCTGCCTGTAATCCTTCCAACGTCGGCAAAATGAGTGCCAGCTTGCTGGTATCTTGTGTTGGAGAGGTTCCAGATGGTCCTTTCGGAGAGACAACATGAGAGTGTGAGATTTGTCAGGATTAAAAGACATGTTCCACATGTTGGACAAGTTTGTGATTTTATCCAGATCTGCAGTGAGCGAAGAGGCTGCTTCTTGCCGATCTGAGGGATGACAGATGGTCATCAGCAAAGAGAAAAAGAGGATTTTTCCAGAGAGTCAGAAAGATCGTTGATGAAAACCAGAAAAAGAACAGGGTCCAGAACATTGCCTTGAGGAACTCCAGCCTGCACAGGAAGAGGGGATGAAAGAACTCCATTTTGGGCCACACGTTGGTTGCGACAGGAGAGGAAGTCTGCGAGCCATGAGTGGAGATGGCCTTGAATACCATGGGAAGAGAGTTTGGTGAGCAGGGCAGGGTGCCAGACCATGTCAAAAGCACACGATATGTCTAGGGATATGGCTCTGATTTCATGTCCGGCATTGAGGACCTCCATCCATTGTTGGGAGAGCAGAAGCAACATATCCAGGGTCGAGTGACCTGGTCTGAATTCAAATTGATGATCGGAAATCAAGCCATTGGAGAAGAGGAAGGATTTGGGAGTTGCAGGGATATGTTTTTGCATCTTTTTTATGCAGAGCGGTAATGTTTGCTGATTTCCAAGCAGATGGCTGATGATCTTGAGCAAATGAGAGGGTGAATCGGACAGAGAGAGGGTGAGCAAGAGCAGAAGAGCAGGTTTTTAGCATATGTAGGCTGATGCCCTCTGGACCGGTTGCAGAGTCTGAGTCAAGGTTTGACAGCAAGCTCTCCACCTTGTCGGGAGAAAAGGACGCAGAGTCCAGGAACAGCTGGGTGTGACTGATTAAGGTGGGTACAGAAAGTGATGGGTTTGGGACACAAGGTTTAGAAGCAAACATGGAGTTTTGGCATTCAGCCTTTTCACGTGCAGTGTCAGCTGTGCGGCCATTTGAGGTAAGGGAGGGGATGGAGGGGAAACATAACCAGAAACAAACTTAACTAGATGCCACCAGGACTTTGGGGAGGGAGACAGGTTTCAAAGTTCAAACTTGAGATTAGAAAGATGTTGTTTTCTGTCTCTCCTGAGGGTAGATACATACTTGTTCCGGGCTTTTTGGAAGGAACTGAGATTGCCTTCAGTTGGATTAGCCTTCCATGAGGTGAAGGGAAGTTGTTTCAGGACAACTGCCTCACCACAACCTTCAATGTACCATGGGTGGGAGGAAGGGAAGGACAACTGAACACGAGAGGGGATAAATCAGTGCATGAGAGAGAGCAAGTTTCTTTGAAAGAATTCCCAGGGTGAGTTGATGTCGGAGAAAGTAGCGATGGGAGACCAGTCTAGAAGTTGGATGGCTGCTTGAAGTCCCTGCCAGATGGTATGAGTGAAATTCCAGACTCGACGGCACTGAGGTGGTTCTCTAATAACAGAGAGAGATGGTTACTTTGACAAGCACGTGGTCAGATGAACCAATTGGAGCAAAGGAAGAACAGCAGATATTTTCAGGAAAATTTGTCAAAATCAAATCCAGAAGAGATGAAGTACCGTTGGTTGAGATCCGGGTCAGGAAGTTGACATATTGAGTCAGTCCCAATGAGTCATAGAAGTCCTTTGCTGAAGTGCCATGACAGGTGAGAGAGGTACCCACACCCAGCCAACTGGAATGATGACAATTGAAATCACCACATAGGACGAGAGAGTTGGGATGAGAAGATAGAAGTTGGTCCATGTTTTCGGAGAGTAAGATGTAAATGGAGTCGTCACTGTTTGGTGGACGGTACAACACACACATAAACATGTGGTGGTAGTGGAGGGGAAGCCGTAGCCAGAGGTATTCCTGGGGTGTGGGGGAGAGAGGGCAGTGAATGGGGAGCGGCTCAGGTCTATCATACCGGAGGAGGAAGTAACCAGGGAGAGATACTCGGGAATCAGAGACGTCTTTAAGGAGGAAAGTTTCTGTTAAGCAGATTATGTCTGGTTTGTCAGTGGCAACCTGTATGGAAAGATCTGTCAGGTTTGAGTGAATGGGTTGAGCGGTGGTGATGGGTTGATGTACAGTGGGGAGTAATAAGAGAGGGGGCAGAGGGCAGTTGAAGATTGGAGAAGGTGGAGTGATGAGTGGAAGAGAGAGAGAGGATGGGGGAAGGAGGCAGCATTGTGGATGTGAGGGGAGGGGCAACTTTGAGAAGGGGGAGTGAGGTGGGAAGTTGGAGGTAGGAGGGAGAAGGATGAGAGGGGAGAGTTGAGGGAGAAGGGTGAGAGGGGAGAGTTTTTGAGATAGGTGAGAGGGAAGCTTGGAGGGGGAAGAGTGTGAAGGTTGCTTTAAGAGGTAGGGGTGAGAGGGAAGCTTTGAGAAGGGGGGGAGACGATGAGAGCAGGCACGGCCAAGGTGCAGGAGGGCGATGCGAGAGGTGAGGAGAGGGGAAAGATGAGACTTGGTCGTGGTATGGTGAAGAAGAGAGCGGGCGGGGGAAGGTACAAGATTTGAGGGGTTGGGAAGAGGGGGAGTTGTGCTGAGAGGAAGGAAGGACCATGTTTGTGGTGAGGATGTGTCCTGATTGAGAGAGTGAGATATCTGTTTGGTTAGAATTGAGCCCACAGATGTTAGGACACCACACACTTTGGGACAACAGAGGAGGAGGTGATACTGAAGCAAAAGACAATGAAGAGGGGGAAGATGGGAGGGGTAAGAAGAGAGGATAACAGATGAGTGGTGAGGAGGAGGTAGATTTAAGGAGGTGGGTGAATTGGCATTGAGGTTGGATAAAAAGGACGATTGATGGAACACGAACATGCATCGCAAAGTGGAATTTTAACTATTTTAAGTCAGAGATGCGACTAAAGACATTATTTGAGGGATGCAATGGAGAATTAAGAGAACTAGTATGGGCCCGTAGGCGCGTGCCCGCAGGTGAGTGCCAGTATGTGCAGCCTCTCTCTCTCTCTCTCTCTCTCTGTCAAACCTCAAAAAGGCACATCCGCGTGTCCCCAGCAATATTCCTGGCAAGTTTCAATCGTGCAAAATAAATAATAATAAATAAACAAGCATTAATTGTGATGTCATTCGTGACGTCATAGTACCGTGTCCTGTCATTGGTCGACAGATAAATGGCCGTAACTTGGGAACCGCTCGTCCGATCAATATCAAACCTTGAAAAGCACATCCGCGGGGCCCCGGCCATATTCCTGGCAAGTTTCAGTCAGATCGGACCGTCGATCGTGCAAATAAATAAATAACCATTAATTGAGACGTCATTCGTGACGTCATAGCACCGTGTCTTGTCATTGGACGACAGATGAACGGCCGTAACTTGGGAACCGCTTGTCCGATTGATATCAAACCTCGAAAAGGCACATCTGCGGGTCCCCAGAAATATTCCTGGCAAGTTTCAATTAGATCGGACCGGCGGTCGTCGAGAAACGGCGGTCGCAGACACACACACACACACACACACACACACACACACACACACACACACACACACACACACACACACACACACACACACACACACACACACACACACATTGCTGGAATTATATAGATGGAGAAAAGAAACGTTGTAACAGTTGGACTTTTCAGACATTGGATGAAGGAAAGGTCGAATTGAAGACAGTCTTTTGAAGAAGAAGAAGTAGAATAGAGAAGAAGAATAATAGTCGAGACTTGTGATACAATCCCGAGAACCACAGGTGTGAAGGAGGAAGTTGAGACCGTTTTTTAATTTTTTTTGATTAAGATAACATAAGATTAGGAAAAGGAAAGGTTGAAGAAGAATTGTGAAGGTGTATGATGAATGTGGGTCGGCAAAAGTAGAAGGCAGATCGGCAGAAGAAGCAGGAAGAAGAGTCGGTGCAGGAAGTGACGTCGTTACGTGGAGTATAATGTGAGGAGGGAAAAGGTTTTTTTGTTGTATTTTTTTATATTTTAAGACATGAAACAGAGGATTATAGTTGAAAGGGGAAGAAGGAGGGTGGAGGGAAAAGTGGAGAAAATAAAAACTGATGGTAATAAGGATAAATTACAATAAACACCATCATTCACACAAACGGGAAGAAGGGTCGGCCTCAAGGAAACCCAATATGAAAGGTCAGGACAGGTATGTGAACATGTGCCGGCGCAACGCGTCGCTGCATCCACTTTCTTCCGGAACTCCAGGGGCCTCCGTCTGCCCATCCCCCAAGCAGATGCCAGGCCCATCCCCATCTCCTTGAGATGCCAATCAACCTGTTGCAACCACAAGGCACGTGGTCGGCCCACTGGCCTCCTCCACTCACGAGACTCCCTCGCTGGGAGAATCTGGTGAGCAGGATCAGCATCAGGAAAACGAGCCACATGTCCATACAGCCGCAACTGACGCTCACGGACTATGCAGGTAACAAATGTCATCAGAGTCTCTCAGCAACCGCTCGTTGGACACAAAGTCTGACCAGCGATAGCCAAGGGTTCCCCAAAGAGACCTGGTACCAAAGGAATTAAGTTGCCATCTCAGATCCCTGGTCAGAGTCCAAGTCTCACATCCGTAGAGCAAGACTGGAAGCACCAAGGACCTGAAGACTCGGACTTTCATCCTCCCGCACAGGTACCGGCAGCGCCACACCCCATTATCCAGTGAATCCATGACTCCCCAGATCCGACCCAGATATCTGTTGACCTCTGGCTCACAGCCAGCAGAGACATTAATATCACTGTTAAGGTGAGTGAATCTGTCCATGACCTCAACATCCTCACCACCAACAGGTACAGACAAGATAGCAGCTTCCATGATGTCATTGAAAGCCTGGATCTTAGTTTTGACCCAGGAAACCCATAGTCCTCGTGGCTCCAAT
This sequence comes from Eptatretus burgeri, assembly GCF_056783735.1. Lineage (NCBI taxonomy): Eukaryota > Metazoa > Chordata > Myxini > Myxiniformes > Myxinidae > Eptatretus > Eptatretus burgeri. Next base: position 10,105,381 of record NC_140967.1, on the reverse strand, counting down.
TCTCCAATCAGACCTCAAGTCCCCCAAAAGGATATCCAGAGTCTCCGCCAAGACAACTGCATCATCTGCGAAATCAAGGTCAGAGATCTTGACATTCCCAAACGATGCACCGCAGCTTGATCTCTCCGACATCCTCCCCAGAATCCAGTCCATACAAGTGCTGAAAAGTGTGGGGGCCAGTACACACCCCTGACGAACTCCACAACTGGAAATAAGTCGGAGATGGTACCACCACATCTCACAGCACTCTCAGTACCAGAGTCGAGTTCAGACGTCAGATTCATCAGTTTGGTGGCACCCCACGAAGACCAAGAATCCACCATAGGGCATCGCGATTCACTGAATCAAATACATGTGCACCTCCCTTTATTTTGTGATCTGATTAAAGATGGCTGACTGGAAGGCAGGCAGCCATTTTAGTTGTAAAAAAAAAAAAAAACCCAGTATTGCACAGTCCTCAAACATTTCTCAGAAATTCATTTAACAATCTCGTTCAAATTTGGCACACAGATAGTGAATGATGACTTACATGTGCGTGGGATTTTTTTCGAGATCAGATCCAAGATGGCCGACTGGCGGCCATTTTAGTTGTAAAAAAAAAACCCGATGTTGCACACATCCTCAAGCATTTTTCAGACATGTATTTACTGATGTTGATCAAACGAGGCACACTGATAATGAATGATGGCTTTCATAAGCACGTCATTTTTTTATGGATATCAAATCCAATATGGCTGACTGGCGGCCATTTTGTTACTTCAATGTGTCCCCAACCATTTATCAGACACGCGTGGTCCGATTTTGCTAAAACTTGGCACAAGCACAAGACACAATGGCATACATGTGCACCTCACTTTCCTTTGTGATATGATAAAAGATGCCCAACTGGTAGACTGGCGGCCATTTTAGTTGTAAAAAAACAACAACCTGGTATCGAACACTTCCTCAACTATTTCTCGGCCATGCATTTACCGATCTTGTTCAAACTTGGCACGCAGATAACAAATGATGGCTTATATAAGTCTGTCATTTATTTTCGAGTTCTTTTCCCAGGTGCCGACTGGCGGCCATTTTGTTACTTAAATGTGTCCCCAACCATTTCTCAAACATGCATTGTCTGATTTTGTTCAAAAATGGCACAAGCACAGTACGCAATGGTCAACACTTGCACCTGACTTTATTTTGCGATCTGATCAAAGATGGCTGACTGGTAGACTGGCGGCCATTTCAGTTGTAAACTAGAGGAGGAGCACTCGATAGAGTGCAAAACCTCCGCCGCCAATACTGCTGGGTCACTTTAGTGAACCTGATATCCTATTCATTGTAGGTCAAAACGGATCAGACTCTACTGAACCACGATTGAATAAACTAAACTAGATCGACGCGGCATGTAGAAATGCCAAAAAAATAAAATCGAAATTTTTTTGAAAAAAAAGTTGCAAAATTTGTTTGTTTTATTTCCTCTAACAATTTTTTTTTTTGGGGGGGGTTGGAAATCACTTAAAACATGTAGAAATGCAAAAACAAAAAATTCAAATATTTTTCAAATAAATCGAAATTCTTTTGAAAAAAAGTTGCAAAATTTTCCGGGTTTTTTTTTGGACCAAGTCCAAAATCTAATGGCATGATCCTTGGACCATACCTAATCCCCCCACCAAGTTTCGTCGAAATCCGTCCAGGAGTTTTTTTCCGTAATACTGTTCACAAACAAACAAACAGACAGGGGTGAAAACAGTAACCTGCATCCATCTTCGATGGCGGAGGTTAACAAGAAAAACAGCAATCAGAGATTGCTGACCCTTGCCAGGACTTATTTTGAGCGGTGTATTTTAATGTATTTATAGGTTTTAGGGTAAATCCAATATGACTGCCAAACCATGAAACCTATGATATCATGTCCTCGTGGACAGGACAGTCATATGTGTAAAGTTTCACCTTGATCTGTTCAGCCACTTCAGAGAAGATTTTTGAAGGTTAAAAAAAAAAGGCTGCCAAATCACGTGACCGATGAAGTCATCAATTTTTTTTCTGTGTACCATTTTATCCCTCTGACCCTCAAAAATACTGATTCGATGGAGCGTTCTACATGTGCAATTATGACGGCATAAAGAAGGCACCGATGACGTCATAAAAATCCCACTCATACCTCATGAGGAGTACTTGCTATTTGCCAAGTTTCAATTTTTTCCTTGGTGCGGGTTCAGAGATAACAGAGGTCCAAAGTTTTTTTTTAATGTTTTTTTTTCCCCAATATGGCTGCCACACCACGTGACCTACGACATCATAATTATCATTAAAACATTCTACATGAGTAGTCGCACCAATGTTGAAAATTTCGGCTCAATCCGACAAGCAGTTGCAGAGAAAAACCATAATCACGTTCTGTGCGGACAATCAAACAAAGGAAGTTGCTCGTTGAGCAAGGAATTGCCGGAATAACTTTGTCATATCTCCATGATCTCTGAAAAAACAAAAACCTGGAAATCAATTTGGTTCTTATAAGTCGATAGTGCAACTGTTTAATGAGTTATAGCACTTAGTTTGGTCATGATCATAACTTGGAAGTCAATCGGACTTGAAATGGCGTTTTTATCGCAATTTGAAAGTTTAGACCTGACCCCCCTGACATTCGACCCCCGACCACAAAGGGTGTTGGTGTGACACTCGAATGAGACATATGGTTGGATGCAGAATTGGAAGATGCACATTTTCGATTTGGTTTGAAGTCGATACGACCATTTTAGCGGATGTTATTGCAAAAATAAGAATTCCGGTTTTTCGGTGACCTTGACCTTTGACCGAGATTCACCAAAAACGACGAGTATCTAAGTTGGACCATGGCCGACGTCTGTACCCAGTTTGGTCATGATCGCTGAAACAGTGTGGCTGCTACAGGTTAAACAAACACACAAAGCTTTCGGTACAAGTACTGGGTTCGAATCCCGATCCAGCTATAAACTGTCATCCTGGTGTCTCCCAGGCAGAGTTATTCATCAATGTGTGTGCGGTCCCTCTGATGGACGTTAAACTGGGTGTCCCAAGTCAGCCAGCATTAGTTGGTGGATGTTAAATATCCCACGGTGTCCTTTGTGAAGAGTAGGTGAGCTGTCACAGGACCCTGGGCAAATTCTCAATTCCTGCCCCAACTACTGTTGGGAAGGCAATGGCAAACCACCCAGTATAACCCTTGCCAAGAAACTGCGTTGGCCGTAGTGAACCTGCCTTTGGGAAGAACATGAGAATGAATGAATGGATATCTTTCAGTACAAGAACTGAAGGACGCTTATGCTGACTTCACACCAACAACCTGAAACATTGTACAGAGCTGTTTTCACACCAGGACAGAAACGGTTACATTTTGGACACAGTCGTCTATGTTATTTGTTGTTTATCCATAAACATGGAGCACTTCTCCCGAATGGAAGTTTCAACCTTGTCATGTAAACGTGAACTCTTCTCATGACCTACAAGTCCTTTGTCAGTAGCTCAATAGACCATTGATCTCCCTTATAGGCCAGTGACCTTACTTGTTTCAACCTCCCTCCTCTGGATACTGTGGATTCCACAGCTCTCATCATTGGCATCTCCCACAAAACAGCTCAAGCACAAAATAAGTTTCTCTTCCATTGCTGACAGGTTGGAGGCTTCCCTTTTTAAATTTTCTTTTACTGGTTCCTTCTGCTCCTCCAACCCTTTGACCCTCCTCAGTTCCTCAAGAAGCAACACGTTCTTGCAACCTCGTCCTTGTTAAACTCACAAAAGCCAGCCATACTGGTCATCACCACTCCTTTATTCCTCTTTTCTCCAAATTGTTGAACCACATGCCTGAGGTGCTGCAGTTCCACTCTTCCCTACAGAACTACACACTCGAGGAACTTTGGTGCAGCAGGAGGAAATTCGGCCCATTATACCTGTGCTGCACCAACCCTGGGAAACATCACCCATCCCCTTGCAATCACCTCCTTTCCAATGTATAAAGTCCCGTCTCCTTCAAGCATTCCCCATAGCTTAGTCGAGCGAACTCTGGAATCAATTTCATAGCTCACGCCGTAAAGGCACATAGGACTACCAAGGCAGTTTCATTGGCAAGTACAGTCCTGGACGGGCCGCCACTCCGACGCGGGTTACCCCAAATGGTTATTACCCCAGTACACTGGAACTCATTTCACAGACCTCAGAAGGATAACAGGCTGAGTCAACCCCACCTGGTGTTAATTTAACGATTGACAGGGGATCAAACTCAGGTTCCTAAAGTCTTAAGCCAACCACCTTAACCGCTCAGCCAACCCCTTAATCACAGATCGCTATGTTCCTCCTTCCTCATCTGTCCTCTATTTCATCATTCATTCCCTTTCACATCCACATATTGGCCCACTGTCCAGACTTTGCCTCGCTTCTCTCCGTCAAGATATCTTCCCACTCTTCCATGAGCTGAGAATTTGCGTTAAAAAAAAATCATAAACATGAATAGCAAGTCCCATTGAAGTTTCAGACACAGAATCTCTCGCTCATTCATCAGCTCAGATATCTAAATGGAAAATAAAGAGCGTGATGACGAAGGACCAGTGAAGCTACTCTTTGGTTTGTTGGATGGTTGTCCATTTTTGTGTAAAAGGCCAGAAATTGAATTTGCTCTCTGCGATCCAGAAGCATAATGCACATTCACAAGGAAACCTCACAAAAGTGAAACGTGTACCATTGTATATGTTTCATGCAACGTTGTGGGAGTCCCAGACTGGAGATTCGATAAGTTTGCTCTCCGTCTGTCCGTCCGTTACACTTGTGGTTTCTCAGACTTTTCCCCCATACATACCTTTTAACATATTCAACCGAAACTTGGGACATGCAATAGCAGTTACAAAGCTAAATGATTTGATTCTTGACCCGGCTCAGGGCTGTCGGGTTTGGTGCGACGTCGGTCGGATGTTGCATCACAATATGTGCCTTCCCTCAGACAATCAGTAAGCTCGGTGTCCCATCTGCCAGCATCAGCTGGAAGGCATTAAATATTCCATTGTCTTTCACGGAGAGTTTAGTGAGTACTACTGGCACAGGAGACAGCTTATGTTCCTTTGTATTTATGACATCACTTAGCCAGTGCTGTTTATGGTGTTATGTTGATGAAGGTTGCCATTCTTAAAGCTAATATAAACAAGTAAAATAGACGTAAAATGTCATACCCCCGTTGTTTTAGTAATTTTGCTGTACGGAGTTAGACTAGCCCGTATTTATTTTCAACTAAAATGGCTGCTTACTTTGTTTCGGCCTTCCATTGACTTTCAACTTATTTACTCGGCCTTCCATTGGCCTTCCATTTCTTACTTACAACCAGACTACCAGTCAGCCATATTTGATCAAATTGCAAAATAAAGTGAGGGGCACGTGTACGTTATCATGTGCTGTGCTTGCGCCAAGTTTGAACAAAATCGGACCATGCATGTCTGAGAGATAGTTGAGGACACATTTAAGTAACAAAATGGCCGCCAGTGGGCCATCTTGGAGCTGATGTCGAAACAAAATGGCGGTCATATGTAAGCCATCATTCATTAATTATCAGTGTGCCAAGTTTTAACAACATCAGTAAATGCATGTCCGAGAAATGGTGGAGGACGTGTTTGACATCAGGGTTTTTTTTTTTACAAATAAAATGGCCGACAGTCGGCCACATTTGATCGCATCACGAAATAAAATGATGTGTACATGTACCCCATGGTATGTTGCCTTTGTGCCAAGTACGAATAAAATCCGTCCATACATGTCCGAGATATGGTTGCGCACACGCACACACGTATGGACACAAAAATCGAGACAAAATCCAAAAGCCCCCCATTTTGGACGATGTCCAACGGGGGTTAAAAATATTTTGTACATAAGGGGGAGAGAATATTTCAACAGATTTTATGTACTCGATCACAATAGCCATGTCTCCACCAGGAATGCCGAGTCCCATTATTCCTCAGGTTGACTTTCAAATCTCCTCTCTCTCTCTCTTATTCCTTCCGGTAGTGTAAAATTGCTCAAAATGCATTAATATTTGCGCTGATTAAGCTAGGCCTACGTTATGATGGATTTCACACTAACAATGGCTTCCCTCCTCCACTTTCACCCCACCTCCAGTACCCCCACCAACCTAACCCAAAACACCCCCATCCCATCTCCCAACTCCCCACCACCCCTCAACCCCACCTCTCCACCAGAAATGTAAAATGTGGCTTCACTGTGGTGTCGAGATGCAAGATTTCTATTGGGATTGAATAAATATATAAATGAGAAGTCTGAAACTTCCTCTCTCTCCTTTGTTTGTTTGTCTGTTTGTGTGCAGGATATCTCAAAAAGTTGTGGACGGATTCGGATGAAATTTTGTGGACAGGTTGGGCATGTGACAAGGACGAACTGATTCGATTTTGGTGAAGATCCGGATGCGGATACAAGAATTTTTCAAGTGATTCTTCACCAGAGAGATGGGGCCAAAATCGATAGATAGCACGATATCTCAAATATTTATTGGGATCGGGCATTGCGTGGCGGACGTATGTACTCTACTGAGTTCCCTTCTAGGTATTCACGTGTGTTCCACCTGTTTGTCAAATTAACCCGGAACGCTCTGATGTTTAGTGCTTCCGTGGGCATTGACAATTGAATAAATTAGTGCAGGCCCGTAGGTGCATGCCTGTACGTGCGTGGCCGTAGGTGTGGGCCCGTACATGCAAAAAAAAAGAAAAAAGAAGAAGAATTGTGACGTCAAAGCAACGTGTCCTGTCATTGGTTGATAAATAAATGGCTGTAACTTGGGAACCGCTTGTCCGATTAATATCAAACCTTGAAAAGGCACATCCTCCTGTCCCCAGCAATATACCTGGCAAGTTTCAATTAGATCGGACCAGTGGTTGTCGAGAAACGGCGGTCACAGACACAGACACACACACACAAAGATTGCTGGAATTATAGATCGAATATGAAATGAAAGTGTATTTTAAAATCAGCCAAGGTAAGTAAACCAGGTTTTATGGTTTTAAAAAACAAAACAAAATCGATTTATAGTCGATGAATCAAACATACCACAAACAGATGGATGGACATCTGACAACACCATCCAAGGCCATCTCCACTCATGTCTCGCAGACTTCCTCTCGTGTCGCAGTCACCATGTGGCCCTAAATGGAGTTCTTTCATCCCCCCTTCCTGTCCAGGCTGGAGTTCCTCAAGGGTTCTGGGCCCTGTTTTTTTTCTGTTTTTCATCAATGATCTCTCTGACTCCGGAAAATCCTCTTTTATCTCTTTGCCGACGACTCCACCCTCTGCCGTACCATCTGTCATCCCTCAGATCGGCAAGCAGCAGCTTCTTCGCTCACTGCAGATCTGGGTAAAATCACAAACTGGTCCAACATGTGGAACATGTCTTTCAATCCGGAAAAATCTCACACTCTCACTATGTCTCTATGAAAGGACCGTTTGGACCCCCCACCATATACTTTCTCAACAATCCTCTGGAAGAAGTCCTTTCTTTCAAGCTTCTGGGTCTCACTATCTACCATGACCTTTCCTGGGAGATTCACATTTCAAACCTCACCTCCAAAGCCAGTCACCGACTGGGAATCCTCCGTCGTGCAAAGTCCTTCCTCGGCCCACCTGAGATCCTGACCACATACAAAGCTTCCGTCCGCAGCCTGATGGAGGACTGCTCTCCCCTCTGGGCTGGTGCTCTTGCCTCTCAGATTTCTCGGCTTCACGCTGTGGAAACCAAGGCATTAAGGATCAAAGGTATCTCCAGCTATGAGGCTGAGTCTTTGGGCCTCTCATTCTCTCACCACAGGCAGGTCGGTGGTCTTTCTGTCTTCTACCGTCTCCTCTCTGGTCTTGCCCCCCCCTTCTGTCTGCGATTTGTCCCCACCATATTTCTGCAGGGCACTCAAGGTCTGCCAACAACCCCCTTCTGGTAAAACTACCAAAATCACGAATCACTGCTCACCTTCACGCTTTCATTCCTCTTTTTCCTGCCTTTGGAATAAACTCACTCTGTTCATTCCCATTCTTCCCTCCAGGCCTTCAAAACAGCCATTCACAATCACCTCTTATCATCCCCCATCCAAATCCTCGATTTTTTCAACCCCCGTTAATCCACCTCCTTCAAATTCCCTGCTTTCCTTCCTGAAGTCCCTGTAATATCCATGTTCTATTCCCCATGTTCCCCACCCCATCCCTCTCCCTTCCATAGATCTCCTAATGTCTCTGTTCTCCACTGTTTTGTCCGTCCCACTCCCGCACACTTATCTCATGCCCCCCCTTGCTGTGCGTTGTGTGTTTGATCTCATACGAGCCTCGAAAAGGTATACAAACCCCCCCCCCCCAAAAAAAAACACTGTGGAGAACTGGAAGCGAAGAACGAGAGTGAGTCACTTTGTAAGTCATTGGATCATCAGGCTAACTACTCAACGCTGACAAGGAAATAACCCAAGAAAATGCATGGAACTTGGACACACGGGGAGACCATTTGGCCCATCATGCCTGTGCCTTATCAATGCCCCATTACTTCAATGCATCAGTCTATCCATACTATAATTCATGGACCGGTGTTTGTGCGTTTGACCGGTGTGGGGGAGGGTTGGGGGGTGGGGACGCAAATTCTTGATGTAAATGTGTATCGTGTAGCTCCCCCACCAGGTTGGGGAGGGTATTACAAGTCTCCACCATTTACAGTACAGTATCCCTGTCCCCACGTTTTCTGGTACAGTGAGGTGTTTTCAATTATAAACAGTAGGTATGTTTTTGCTTCATGCATGTCAGAGACATTGATATGTTTTTGCTTCAAGCATTCACCACCCAAATCAAGGTATGCATCAGAAGAAAATGTTGCCTGCTTGGAACAAGATCACCCGTAGGGTGGGTACTCCGCTAGCTTACTTAATTTTGTTAAGGGGGGGGGGCGAATGAGGGGAAGAAGAGTGGGTTCGAGAACAGCAGTGGGAAGACAAAGACATCACCAGGGTTTTTAGTCTCACCACTAAGGGGATGCAAGACGATTGCAACACCCCTATCTGAGTGTGCATGCACGCGCGCGTGAGTGAGTGTGTGCGCGTGTGCGTGCGTGCGCATCGATATATTTTTGCTTTAAAAATGGTTTTCTCTGCAAACCCTTGTCCAGTCGATGCAAAACTTTAAACACAGGAGTAACTCCCCATGTGGAATGTTTTAATGATAATTATGACATCATAGGTCACGTGGTGTGGCAGCCATGTTGACAAAAACAGGAAAAAAAAACTTTGGACCTCTGTATCTCCGAAACAGCTCCATGGAAAAAAAATTGAAACTCGGCACATGACAAGTACTCCCCATGGAGAATAAGCGTGATTTTTGCTGATGTCAAAGGTGCCTTCGTTATGACGTCGAACGCTTTTATCCGATCAGTGTGAAAAATTGAGGGTCATCTCGAGCTAAATTGTATGGGGGAAAACAATTGATGACGTCGTCGGTCACGTAGTTTGGCAGCCATATTGTTTTTAACATAAAAACCTTCAAAAATCTTCTTCTCTGAAACAGCTGAACAGATCGAGGGGAAACTTTGCAGGTATGATCGCCGATCCATGAGGAAGAACCTAAACTCTGCCATGGTTTGGCAGCCTTATTGGATTTACCCTCAAACCTTTTAAAATCATCTTCTCCAGAACGGCTTGACAGATCGAGTGGAAACGACACAAACATGTTCCCCAAGCCTTGTGGATACCAGGGTGTTCAGGAATAATTAATAGGTCACATGGTCATGCAGCAATATTGGATTGAACGAAAATCTTTAAAACAAAAGCATTCTTTCTTTTGAACCACTTCATCGATTGACATGAAACTTCAGAATTATGATCTTGTGGTCATGCGGGATATAAGTTTTAAATTTCAACCTGACCAGATGCACGGTCTGGTCACCAGAATTATTTAATAATTTAAATCAAACTTGGTACAATGATGTATGATGATGTTATAATGTCGACGGAGGCATATCTGGCAACGTTGTGACATCGAAGAGTGCCCTTCTTGTTTTCATATGTATTGAGATGTATGTAACCGAAGATGTGGATCTCGGAATGCGGGATCACCCGATACTCAGTCCTCAGACCACAGCTGATGTTGTCCGCAGCATTCAACATGGAACTGATTTGTACCATTCTTGTTGTTCCCATGGTGGAAACTTGATGATTAACGAATTACCGGAATCATTTGTCATCGGAGATGTTTCTTTTCTCCTAACCATTCATGAACCAAGGAGTGGAACGGTATCCCAAATATCAGATAATCCAGAGTCCCTGTCATTGTGTTTGAATTTGGCACTCAGTCTGTGTTTTCAAGACTCAAGAACATGCCTTTTGACTGTTGGAAATTCTCCAGGGTATACAATAGGCATCAAACATGTTGCAGAAGAAATCTTTGTTATGAGTAGATGAAGTGAGATGATGAAGTCAAATGTTCAGCTGATGGAGAAACCGTAATTCTGATCGAGTCACTTCCATGCCAAACCTCGTTCAATACGTCAGAGACGTTGATTTGTTTTGATCATGACGTCATTTGTTTCATGACATGGAACGTCCGCTTTTCATTCAATTGGATTTTTTATGATGAAACGATAATTAAAATAAATGTTGAGTTTTCCACAAAAGTTTCTTTTTTCATTTGAGGACTTATTTTCCGGTGTATGAGAGCATTCTTTGTCTTTAGTTAGGATAGTCTTTAGAATTTATGACAAAAAGAAACACCCACAAAAAAATGTTCGTCTTGCTCTGCTTGGCAAAATTATATATTTTCAATGCAATGTAAATTTTTGCAACTGCAACCCCCCCCCCCACCTCTCCCCCAACCCCCTAACCTAAAATCATGGATGCGTGCCTGATATTGGCCATAATAGTAGAGGCCGAATATGAGCGTGTTCAGTTAACGATGAACACACGAAGGGAGAAAATGCCGCTACGAGTGCTGTTCTAGTTATTTGTTTTTTTTTTGAGAGGGGGTGGGACGTGGGGTCATGAAGAAAGTTAGAAATGAACAAACACAGGTGACACATTCACCTTTTGACAAGATCATCTCATAGACATCACAATCGCTATATATGTATACAACTACCCTGCCAAACCAATGATACCGGTATTGTGAATGTCCATGTACCCCGCTATCCCCAATGTTTCTGGGTACCTATCTTCCGTATATGCTGTGAATACCTTTCCAAGGAGACCATTCCAAGCATTTACTACTCTCGAAGTGAAAAACCCCCTACCTTACTACCTCGTCATAAATATCCTTTCCTTTACCCTAAATCTGTGGCCCCTGGTCCTGTCGCTGTACATTCGGCTGGAAAAAAAACATCTTCCACATTAATTTTGTCTATATCCTTCATTATCTAAAACCTTCCGGTGCAGTGTTAACATTACCTGCTTAAATTTATAAATTTCCCCTCTATAAATACAACTTAAAACCCTGTCGGCTGCGTATGCCCCCTTCCCATCCCCTTATCTATTCCGACCCCTGACCCTTCTCCTGTCACACACTCCAAGACTTCCCTAACCCAGAACTACCATAAAATTGTTAAGCATCACCTCCCCTTGGTAAATCCATGCTGAATGCCTCTAATTAGTTACCCCGCGCACGTGAGGCAAAAGGCGAGGTTAAGCAATATAGGTTCACTTTGTCTGTCTGTCTGTCTGTCTGTCTGTCTGTCCACAACGTCAGTTTTTGATCGAGGAACAACCAAATTTAAATGGAATGTTATATTTTTAACCCGATAGCATTTAAAAAAATTTTTTACTCCTGCATGTCTGACCGTCATCCAAAATTGAAAATCATTCCAAACAGGAAACATACTGTTATTAAAGACGTTATAAAGAACACAAACAGCAGGCACGAATAACTAATGTAACGTGTTCGATAAGGTTGTGTAAAAGACGCTGCATCAACGGCAGGAAACCTCCGGATTTTTACCTCCGCCACCGAAGGTGGATGGAGGTGATGTTTTCACGCCTGTCCGTTTGTTTGTTTGTGAACAAAATCTCTCAAAAACGTTTTGGATGGATTCAGACTAAATTTGTTGGACATGTTGAATGTGTGACAAGCACGAAATGATTCGATTTTGGTGAAGATCCGAATCTGGATCCGATAATTTTTTTAAGTCATTCTTCACCATCGAGTGATTGGGCTAAAACGATACGTAGCAGGATATGTCAAAAAATTATGGACCGATTCGGACGAAACTTGGATGAGTTGGTTCGGTGATAAGAACAAGCAGATTAAATATGTATTAGTTCAGGTCCGAATCCACAAAACATAAACTGTTCAGCCTGGCGGAGATACGCGTTCTCCCGAATGCCCTTGTAGAGTTTTTCTACAACCGTTAAAATCTTAATTTTATTTCAATTCAATACTTGGATACTAAAGAACACAAATTGCCTTTTTGGCACTTTCAAAACCCTCCCGTTTATAGGACTTGGACAAAATATTCTGGCATTTTACCTCCTCACGACCAATCAAATTTACCACTCACAGACCTCACCGACATCCTTGTTTCTCAAGACTATAGAGAGTAAGGTGTTCTATGAACTCTCCAGGTTCAACTTATTCATTGAATGGTTCCCCCATCTTATCCCTCATTAAATCTCCAACATGTTCCCCACAACTGTTCAAAGTTAAACTCATAGGTCTCCAGTTCCCCAATTCTTCTCGAGATCCTTTATTAAATAACTGCGTCGTTTCATTTGCTACTCTCCAATCCTCTGGTACCTGTTCTGTCTCCAATGATCTGGTGAAGATATCACTTAACATATCATACTTATCTGCTCTGCCACCTCCTTCAATACTCTGGGATGCATATTGTCTGGTCATGGGGCTTTATCTTCTCTTTGTGTCCTAAATGTACAAGAGGCTTGGAAATAAAGAGAGAGAGAGAGAGAGTCACCGAGTAAGCTAAAGGGTCACCAGGCTCACTAGTTCATCTCCACTAACTTGTATACAAGGAGCGAGTGAGCCACTTAGTAAGCTGATGGATCACTCGAGGCACCATCATGAGAAACAATGACATCATCAGAAAGTGAGAAATGCTATGCCAGCTGAATGTGTCATTATAAAAAGAATATTCAGCAAGTTTGTGGCTGAACATAGAAGGAAAGACATGTGAAAAGGTCGTTTAGACTTTAGAGTGCAAATGCCCAAATTGTGAATAGACAATGTAGAAAAATCTGGTTAAAATTGTTGGAGTCAAAAAGAAAGTAAACAAATACAACATGTTGATTGGACATTTATGGTCAGAACCACAGAGTCGTTGATGATCCCTCGCATGTACCCACTCAGACAATCGAATCGCTTTCAGATGATACATTATTTGCGTTAAAAGGTAGGAAAACAGGGCTCGCACGAAGGGCGCTCGATAAGAGAGTGGAGATTGTAAACGGGACGCGTCTGGGAGGGTTTGGGTTCAAGGCAATGGCGCGGGTTGAACATTTACTCCGCACTTAGCCAAGTACCCGCAACCAATGGAGAGATCGACCACTTTTCGTTATATCCAGCACCGTTAGCTGTATCCAGTGCCTTTAGCTATATGCAACATGTTTCACTATATCCAGCACCTTTAAATACATACAGAACTTCGAGCTATAATATCCACCACCTTTGTCTATATTAAGCACATTTAGCGATATTGAACACCTTTCGCTATATCCAGTTCCTTTAAATCTATCCACAATCTTGAACTATATCCTGTACCTTCAGCTATCTCCTGGACCTTCATCGATATCCAGCACCGTTGGCTATATCCAACACTATCCAGCACCATTAGCTGTCTCCAAAACCGTTGGCTACATCTGGAGTATAAAATACCTGTACCAAAACCGTTGGCTACATCTGGATTATAAAATACCTGAACCAAACCCGTTGGTTCCAACTGCTGCGAAGGTCAATTCCGCAATTTAAATTTTGAAATTTGGTTCAGGTTAAGAGATTCCAGAGCTTATCACATTCCAGCTATAATGCTTATAAACGTCCAGAGGGTTGTATTCACACAGTATTTTATACTCTGGATATGCCCGATTGGTGTTGTCTCCACACTGTGGTTGTCACCAGACGAGTCCGGGCAGTGTTTGTCTCGGGATGTGTCCAGATGGTGTTTATCTCCGGGCAGTGTTCGTCTCCGGACAGTGTTTGTCTATGGATATGACCGGATGGTGGTTGTCTCTGAAAGTGTCCAGACGGTGGTTGTCTCCAGACGCGTCCGGACGGTGGTTGTCTCCGGGCATGTCCAGGTGGTGTTTATCTCCGTGCGGTGTTTGTCTCCGGCGGTGTTTATAGTATGACCAGTAGAAAATGCTTATTGTATGACCGGTCAAAAATGTACCGATAGAAAAATTTGTTTCCATCTTCCCTCTTATTCTATGCAGAATCATTTTTACGAGATAATATAAATTGTAATTGACGGTCCACCGCACATCGCCCTCGCCCTCACCAAACCTCATGCTTACCTCCTCCCATACCCCCCCCCCCACCACCACCACCTTCCCCGTCCATCCCCATAAAACTCTGGACATTTATAAGCATCGCAGCTGAAATGCCATAAGCTCTAGAATCTCTTAACCTCAACCAAATTTCAAAATTTAAACTGCGGAATTGAACTTAGCAGCAGTTCTGACTGCTAAAAAAAGCGTTAATTTGTCCAATTCGCACATTATTTGATGCTCCAGTAATCTCTGGATGGTGGTTTGTATGACCCAGCTCACCGTTCCTTATCAACAATTTCAATGGAGTGCTTGCTTGAGTGCTTAATAGTGGTGGGGAGATCGATTTCAAAGTTCTCCATTCCAACCATGGAATCAAAATGAATCGAGAAGTGAACCAGAATTGACATCGATTCCGAGTAGTTCCTCCTTCACAGAAAGAAGCATTTTTTTCTGGGGTAATTTTTTGTCTCTGTTGGGAATGTTCTCCCCCTCCCTCCTCTCTCCTACTCCCTTCTCTCTCTTTCCTATCCCCCTCTTCACGCTCTTCTTCCTCCTCCACCTCTCCATGCCCTGGTAATGTATTAGTTGAAAAGGAAAACTTCCCTGGGACATCCCGTTTGCAATACAGCAGCAAAAGCAAGTTACTTGCAAATTAAATGGGCTCCAAGGTCGTGTTCCTTGTCAATGAATCACAAGGCATTTAGAGTTTGCCGGAAAAGCGTGCTGATTGCTTTGCTGACGGACGGTAGGCAATACATTGACTGACAAAGTTTTGACAATGTCATTCAAAAGGTCCAGAAGTGCAGTTTGGAACTATTTTGGGAATGTTAAAGAAGACAGTCCAAGGGTTGCAACTCACTTTGTTCAATAGACATTGCTCATTACTGTAATACATCCAATATGCTAAAACCTTTGAAAATCAAACACCAGAGAGAATACCTATTAGTGACATTGAGAATGCGGATTCAAAGAAACCAAAGTTTGCAACAGTAACAAGTTTGCTTTCGCAATCGATGATTGAAAGCACTTTTGCCCCAGTACGTTTCCTTCCCTTCCCCTCACGCTGCCTTCCCTTCCCCTCACACTCCCTTCCCTTCCCATCCCCCTGCCTTCCCTTTTCCTGCCCTCACACTGTCTTACCCTCCTCACGCTGCTTTGCCTTGCCATCCGCGTCCCCTACCCCTCCTTTCTCCCCCACCCTCCTCTCTCCCCCTCACCTCCCTTCTCTCTCTTTCCCATCCCTCCTCTTCACTCTCAGTTTCCTCCTCCACCTCACCTCCCATCCTCACTCTCTCCTCTCCCCCTCTCTCTCCTCTCCCCCCTACTCTTTCTCTCCCCCTACTCTTTCTCTCTCTCCCCCCACCTCCTGCTCTCTCTCCTCCTCGCCCCCTTCCTCACACCCCTCCCTCTCTCTTCTCGCTCCCCCTGCCTCTCAGTCCTCGCTCCCCTCTCCCACTCCCTCCTTGCTCCCCCACCCACCCCTCACTCCCCTTTCTCCCCTCCCACCCCTCATTCCCCTTTCTCCCTCCTCCTCTCCTTCCTCCCTTTAGCTACCCCCCCCCGCTTCCCTTAGTATTCCTATCAGCAAAGCGACGGGTTGTATTTGCTCATCTACACTAATAAATGCCAGTGTGCGTCAGTCAGTCAGTCAGTGTGTGTGTTTCCTCTATAACTCCAAAACAATGAAACCGAGCAGCCGGAAGCTTTGCATGTATACTAAGAAAACTCCAAGGAAGTGCATGAGTGAAAATTTGGGTGTTTGGTTTAATTTATACACCATTTTTGAAGATAATTAACAGCCGTATTTAATTATATCCTTTATCAGGAGCATCCTCGAACATCTTCACACATCCTTGGACACATCGCTCACCTCGCTCTCCCTCGAAGGGGATCTTAACTCGCCATTTTGAAACAGAATTCGCCAAGTATTGCATTGTTTACCCATTAACAGGGAATGTGAGCTGTGTTTAGACCATCATGAGACAACTGTCAAGAGCTTCTGCGGTTGTTACGAGTGCATGTTTGGAGAGTCAAGGGTGTCCTGAGAAGAAGAAGGGAAGTTGTGTGTTTTTATCGTTTATAATTATTGAGTTGTTAACACAGAAAATACGCTTTAGTTATATTTCACATAGAAAACACGGTTTAGTTATATTTAACATATAAAATAGGGTTGCTACTTTTAACATCAAAAATACGCTTTAGTTATATTTAAGATAGAAAACTTGGTTTAGTTATATTTAACATAGAAAATAGGGTTGAGTTGTATTTAACAGAGAAAAATACGTTTTAGTTATATTTCACATAGAAAACACGGTTTAGTTGTATTTAACATATAAAATATGGTTTAGTTATATTTAACATCGAAAATACGCTTTAGTTATATCTAGCATAGAAAACACTGTTTACTTGTATTTAACATAGAAAATACCCTTCAGTTATATTTAACATAGAAAATACCCTTCAGTTATGTTTAACATAGAAAATATGCTTTAGTTATATTTAACATAGAAAATACGCTTTAGTTATATTTAATATAGAAAATATGGTTTAGTTATATTTCACATATAAAATAGGGTTTAGTTATATTTAACATAGAAAATAGGGTTGAGTTGTATTTAACAGAGAAAATACGTTTTAGTTATATTTCACATAGAAAACACGGTTTAGTTGTATTTAACATAGAAAATAGGGTTTAGTTATATTTAACATCGAAAATACGCTTTAGTTATATTTCACATAGAAAACACTGTTTAGTTATATTTAACATAGAAATACGGTTTAGTTGTATTTAACATAGAAAATAGGGTTTAGTTGTATTTAACATAGAAAATAGGGTTTAGTTGTATTTAACATAGAAAATAGGGTTAAGTTGTATTTAACATAGAAAATAGGGTTTAGTTGTATTTAACATCGAAAATAGGGTTTAGTTGTATTTAACATAGAAAATACCCTTCAGTTATATTTAACATAGAAAATACCCTTCAGTTATATTTAACATAGAAATACCCTTCAGTTATGTTTAACATAGAAAATATGCTTTAGTTATATTTAACATAGAAAATATGGTTTAGTTATATTGAACATCGAAAATACGCCTTAGTTATATTTAACATAGAAAATACGCTTTAGTTATATTTAACATAGAAAATACGCTTTAGTTATATTTAACATAGAAAATACGCTTTAGTTATATTTAAAATAGAAAATAGGGTTTAGTTATATTAGCATAGAAAATATGGTTTAGTTATATTTAACATCAAAAATACAGGTCAAGTATATACACTTTAGTTACAACAATCGCTGATTTATTTAAATTTTTAGATTTCACTCCAGATTTTGACACTTATTTCGTCCACGAACTCCAATCCTCAAATCCGAAGAGAGCTTTTGATGAAATATTTTAATTAGTCCATGAGTCCATCATGGAAAATCACATCATATAGAGGGGTTTCAATACTCATTATGCAGTGCTTGGGCACCATATTGGTTGGCAAGCTAAACAAGTGAGAAAAATGGGAAAACTGAAAACCCTCGAAATGCATAAAATCACACCAAGCTCTTCATTTGAAAACTATGACACCTACAAAAGTGATGTATACAGCGATTCGTAGGCATGAAGATTAGGCATTTGATGATATGAGAGGAAAGCAAAAACAACAATTTTGAGCACTTTATCATACATAAACCTTTGCGGCCTTTTTCAAGTCGAGGCATTTTGAGCATCCCAAAACAAAATGGCGCCTTATGACCCCTGCGAGGTGACAGCGGGGTTGTTTTGGTTTTTGATGATGAGAACCCCCTTCATTGTCTTCAAGAGGAGTGTTCAAATTTACCCAAAAAGCCATGAGTTTTCATTCATGAATTCTCTTGGAGTTCCCTTGGTATGCAAGCAAAGTTTAGGGTCATTAAGTTTTATGATTTTGGAGGTATAGGAGTTACAGATACTGATATTTTTGGAGTTACAGAAACACTGGCACACTCATGCACTGGCACACTCATACACTGGCACACCCACACATGGGCTCTTTTATTTTTTATCGATTGAATAATGACACCCAAACTCAGTATTGGGGAGGTGGTAAATTGAAATGTAATATAAATTGAGATTTATTTATTTAGGTGATGGCTAAATCCTGACTATAATTCACGGACCAGTGTTTGTTTGTTTGCTTGTTTGTGTGTTTGGCACACATCTTTCCTGAAAAGTTTTTGAACTCAGCCTCAGGTATGACAAATTTCAACGTTAAGGTATGACCAATGAAACAAGCTGGTACTCCAGGTCACCTGCCTTTAGAGTGGTATGAGGAATAGATCTGTGTATTATGAAAGTTAAATCTTGAACAGTTTTTGAAATATCACGTACGCAAGCCAAGCTACCAAGATGGTTACCATGGCAACATAATTCAGCCAATCACAGCTATGATCTCAAAAGGTTGAGATAATGGCATTAGGAATAGATATCTACAATATGAAAGCTAAATGGTCAACAGTTTTTGAAATTTCGCGTTCACAAAAGTATATGGACGGATGATCAGTCGGTAGGACGGAGCTCATTTTAATGTCCCTGTCTCTGACCTTGTTGGAGGGGCAGAGGACAAAAATGCCATTGGGTTGAAATAGAATGTCTTACCTCATGTTGGCCATTTTCAGAAAGGTTTATTTTAGGGTGGGGTTAGAAAAAGGGTGATAACACACAAAATGATGATATGGGACACACACACACACACACACACACACACACACACACACACACACACACACACACACACACACACACACACACACACACACACACACACACCTCGTATTTTTTCTTTTTCTGTTCCTCTCAATTCTATCACATATTTAATAAATAAATGTCATAGTGTGTGTGTGTGTGTGTGTGTGTGTGTGTGTGTGTGTGTGTGTGTGTGTGTGTGTGTGTGTGTGTGTGTATGTGTGTGTGTGTGTGTGTGTAACACCAATCACGCCAAACTACTGGGCCAATGGCCATCAAACTTGGCACATGGACCAAGTTCGACCTCATGGTGAACATGGGCTCCTTTGTTTCATCTGTAGCACGGGGCTTCGGGAGGGAAGGTCGACAAAAATTATTTATGCAAATGCAGTGTATCATGTAGCTCCACCTAGTGGTGGTGGCAGAGGGTATTACAAGTCCGCTGTGGAGATAACTTGCATTTTCACACTGTACAAGGCCCAGAGAGTGGGAAGCCCTAAAGCCAACCTCCACTAATTAGTGGAGGTTGGCTTTAGGGCTTCCTAAATTATATTATAATCAGCGGGATTAGTCCGAAGGGATGGTGGGTGGGAGGAGACAGGTGGAGGAGGGAGGGGGTGGAATGAGCGAGGGTTGCGATGAGGGAGGGGGAGAGGAGGGAGGGGGAGAGGAGGGAGGGGGACCCGGCGTCATTGCCAGGCAACGCCGGGCACCCCTGCTTGCATTATATATATATATATATATATATATATATATATATATATATATATATATATATATATATATATATATATATATATATATATATATATATGTTGTTGTTACAGTTCTGCGAAACTGGCACTCCCCCAAGACAATGGCACACAGCACATAGCAAGCCTGGTGTTGGCTTAGTGGTTAGGGTGGCGGCTTGGGATCCTCGGGTCCTGAGTTCAAGCCCCGTTGGCTGCTGAATTAAAAATGCACCAGGAGGTTGAGTCAGCCTGTCATCCTTCCGAGGTCGGCAAAATGAGCACTAGTGTACTGGGAAGGGGGACACTGCATCAGCGGCATAGTTGCGTCCCAATCAATGATGCAACCAGCAGCCACAGGCTGCACTCGAAAGAGAGACAGCACATCACAGTTCCCGAGATAGTTATTTCATTAGTATTTGTTCTAGATTGTCCTTCCCTTATGTGTAATCGGTTTACCGGGTCACATGCGTTGTGTGAGCTTTATATTAGGTAGGTCTTTCTTCCCATTCTTAATCAATTGGACTTCACTGCACATATGAGCTCTCTATCACGCAAGCAAGCAGACCATAGCAATAGGCAAGTTATTTGCATAAGTGTGCCAAAACCCCTTCAAATCATGTGCCATAATCCAATGGACATTACACCTTAGCCCTCACCACACTTAAACCCGAACGCCTCAACAATTGAAACAACAAGACGCCTTCATAATAATCCCCACATCATTGAACCACAACCCAAGCTCTCCTACACTTGCCGCCTCAACCACAATCCCGATGCCTCAGCCACCACACCATAACTCACCGCTATGCTGCTGCTAAAAATGCCTCAACCACAGTCACCACTACCGACAACCACCACTCCCTTTCAGACCAACAGAGAACGGGGGAGCATGACATTCCGGCGTACCATTACCAGCTCTCAGATTCGGAACGTCCAGGCATCCAACTCGGAGCGGGAGGGTGCACTGAATTCCATTCAGCATCATATGGATAGCCAGAGTGCTCAGCTCAGTTATGGCCCCCATTGGGTGTCCAGTATGTGTTCGTGACCAGAGAGCGCAACCGAATACCCGGCACCATGTTTATCTCGGGGCTCAACTGCGTGGGGGAGTGCAGGGCAAGTAAGGCCATTTCCGCTGCCAAAATCCTCACATGGGTGGAGCTCACGTCGGGGTAATCATCTGTACGCCAGTGGAGGCACTGGAAAACACCCATCTTTCTGCCTGATCCACTCGCAAGCACCACCCCCACCAGGGGATTATAAAATGCTGTACATTATGCACATTAGGTTTGCTCGCTTTTCTGTCAAGCGTTATGTCGCTCTGGCTTCTCTGGCTCGGCCTGGTTGGTGGAGCGGGATGGAGTGGAACTGAGCCGAACGAAGCCCAGGGAGCGGAATGTGGGACGGATAGAAGAGCCAGGCGCCAGACCGAGCACAGTATTGGACAACCTGGGCATTTACACATACGCTCTTCACACTTCACTTCAGGACTTTCTCACACATTCTTTGCATTATTTACAACTCCCTTTGAGTCACATCTTTACACCTAGCTCTCCGCACCTCACCTGCACATCACTGCACCTCCCGTCTAGGCATTGTAGACATCCTCATATTTCCTCCCTCCTTCCCCCTCCTCAGCAACTGGGTTTGTGCAGGTCCGTCGGCCTCACCAAGAATTTAAGAGGTCGCAAACACCTCATAATTTTTCTTATCTTCTTTGCTGTTCTAACTTTCCTTGGGAGTGATTCTGATGGCACCCGTCATGTTAACATAAGTTAAGATTGTATAAGATCAGAATGGGTTTGCTCTGCACTGTGTCCTCTTTTGTGAACAACTATATTTATTTTTCCACACCTCACCAATCCTTGCTTTCCCCTGATGCACAAATATTGCTGGGAATTAAAATCTTTGCTTATTGTTCCATACACCTTTCCTCACCATTGCTGTAAATAAACTTGTTTATTATTGTGAATGTACCCAGTTCATCATGTCCTTTCCTCCATTGATCCAGCATCGTCTGCACGTAGTGTTAGCCAGGAAGTTGTACCCCACATGATTTGCTCTTGTTAGCCAGCGCACACTCACTGTTTCTCCAGGCATTAATCCGGGTGTACGTTGAAGGCACAAAACTCGCTTGGCGTGGACGTCCAAAGGTAAGGTACCCACACGAGGTAGTGACATCCTGCCAGGATTGGCAGTACCAATGGGCATTCATGGTTGCCTAACAACCCACCGGGCAGTGGAGTTCTTCGTAATTAATGGCCTCAAGACCAGTCGGCACTCAAATGCTTACCCACGTGGTGACCCTTGAACCTTGGGCCGTAACAATATTGTCAACACACACACACACACACACACACACACACACACACACACACACACACACACACACACACACACACACACACACACACACACACACACACACACACACACACAGCTCAAGATCATTGGAATCTCCCTTGCTGAAGCTGAGTCTATTGGCCTATCACTTTCCTATCACAGACAGGTCGGTGATCTCGGTCTTCTATTACCACCTGTCTTGCACCCACTGCTGCTCTCTCCGTGCTTTGTCCCCCCCAAGGTTTGTGCAGAGCGCACATGGTCCACCAGTCCAAGTCTCCCTCTACATCAGGATGTTGTCCTTCAACTCTGTTGTTGGTGCCCCCCCCCCCCGTCACCCTTTCTACTGTTCCTCGAGTCCTGTAACGTCTTAATCCGTTCATTGCACTCGCTCTTCCACGAGCCTTGACTCCATTCAAAAAGCTACCACTGATACAATGGCATGCCATCATATATTTTCCAACTCTAGGGATGCAGCGTTTGTGTTTGCAGTACCTGTACCTTGCAAAAAATCACTCTGAACATTATTCCTCAAAGATGGTACCGACCAACCCACCTGGTGCATGGATTCGAGGCAAAATTAATGTTAATTTGTATTTTAATTGTTTCATCCAAACATGTAAATTCCCCCATTTCAAATCTTTCACAAAATGTGGGTCAGGTGCATCCTGATTGTATCACGTGATATGTTCAACATTAATGGACAACTTGGTCCTTATTTCGATACGATGTCATAGGTCTTTAGACGGTTGAACTATTTCCCCTTGATAATTAAGACTCAGGTGAATAACTGAGATGTTTGTTCTCTCGGGAAGGTTTTTTTTTTTTTACAGATGGGGATGCAGTGGGGTTGAAAGTTTTCTCTCATTTTTGCAGAGGTCATTAATACCCAACAGCGACAGCCAACATCGTGAGCCATGTGTTTTGACCGAGACAGCACCATCACCCAGATCCGTTATTCATGCCTGTTATCAAGCACAGTGATCCAGCACAGTTATCCAGGCCCGTTATCTCGTACTATTATCTCGGCCAATTATTCCAGCCCCCTTATCCAGTAGTATTATCGCAGACCCATTATTTACAAGAAATTAAGGTGCATGAGGAGGCCATTCGGCCCATCATGCCTGCACCACACCAATACCAGATTTAATCAATCCGTTGATACCCCTTCCCTTCATGTGCAGCCTTTTGCCTGCGACACTGGTACTCATTTCTCCGACCTCGGAAGGATGACAGGTTGAGTCAACCCCCTGGTGTTAATTCAGTGGAAAAACGGGACTTGAACTCAGGACTCAAGGATCCCAAGCCACCACCCGAACCGCTAAGCCAACACCAGGTTATCTCGGACTATTATCCAGGCCCGTTATCTAGTACTATTATCCAGGCGCATTATCTCGTACTATTATCCAGGCCCGTTATCTAATACTATTATCCAGGCCCGTTATCTAGTACTATTATCCAGGCCCGTTATCTCGTACTATTATCCAGGCCCGTTATCTCGTACTATTATCCAGGCCCGTTATCTAGTACTATTATCTAGGCCCGTTATTCAGTACTATTATCTAGGCCCGTTATCTAGTACTATTATCCAGGCCCGTTATCTAGTACTATTATCTAGGCCCGTTATTCAGTACTATTATCCAGGCCCGTTATCTAGTACTATTATCCAGGCCCGTTATCTCGTACTATTATCCAGGCCCGTTATCTAGTACTATTATCTAGGCCCGTTATTCAGTACTATTATCTAGGCCCGTTATCTAGTACTATTATCCAGGCCCGTTATCTAGTACTATTATCTAGGCCCGTTATTCAGTACTATTATCCAGGCCCGTTATCTAGTACTATTATCCAGGCCCGTTATCTAGCACTATTATCTTGGCCCGTTATTCAGTACTATTATCTAGGCCCGTTATTCAGTACATTCATCCAAGCCCGTTATCCAGTACTATTATCTAGGCCCATTATCTCGTACTATTATCCAGGCCCGTTATCTCGTACTATTATCCAGGCCCGTTATCTAGTACTATTATCTAGGCCCGTTATTCAGTACTATTATCTAGGCCCGTTATCTAGTACTATTATCTTGGCCCGTTATTCAGTACTATTATCCAGGCCCATTATCTCGTACTATTATCCAGGCCCGTTATCTAGTACTATTATCTAGGCCCGTTATTCAGTACTATTATCTAGGCCCGTTATCTAGTACTATTATCCAGGCCCGTTATCTAGTACTATTATCTAGGCCCGTTATCTAGTACTATTATCTAGGCCCGTTATTCAGTACTATTATCCAGGCCCGTTATCTAGTACTATTATCCAGGCCCGTTATCTAGCACTATTATCTTGGCCCGTTATTCAGTACTATTATCTAGGCCCGTTATTCAGTACATTCATCCAAGCCCGTTATCCAGTACTATTATCTAGGCCCATTATCTCGTACTATTATCCAGGCCCGTTATCTCGTACTATTATCCAGGCCCGTTATCTAGTACTATTATCTAGGCCCGTTATTCAGTACTATTATCCAGGCCCGTTATCTAGTACTATTATCCAGGCCCGTTATCTAGTACTATTATCTTGGCCCGTTATTCAGTACTATTATCCAGGCCCGTTATTCAGTACATTCATCCAAGCCCGTTATCCAGTACTATATTAACCAGGCCCGTTAAAAGCTTGTCGCGGAACACCGATCTCTGGCTCTTTGCCTTGTGTTCATGATCATCACCGCACAGGTGACGAGTTCATTCGTACATTGTAAAGGTATGTACCGTACGTGCAAGGTGCGAATCCTGCGTGTGCATTGCATCCCAGAGAGGAAGAATCGTGACTCCAGAGTGCCGACGCTGCAGGTTCGAGCAGCAGATATCGCTGCGAACTATGCACGGCATGTCCCCCCGGGCTGCGGGTGGTGGTCGGGGAGCCGCACCCCGCCCGTTCAAGGGGGCTCAATTGCAGGCAAAGTCCGCCGGGCGGGGTGGGTACACCTGGGTGGAACCGGTTTTGCGACGAGGGGCCCGTGTCGTCTGCACTGTTACGAGTCCACCGAAGGAGAGGTTGGACCGAACGAACCTCTTGGAATGTCGCCGTGAAGGTCGGCAGGACGACCTCAGGTGGACAGTGCACACCCAGCAACCACCCATGGGTCTGTCGGGTGTCCGTTTCGGTTTCCCAATCGGCGTGCACCCGCTCGATAAGCACACGTACAGTGCTGGAGGGCGAGTCGTGGGTGTACCTTTTATGGTGTAAACACCACGTCACCGACCCGTACAGTTAACCCCAGTGGTTGGGTGGACACCGCGGTCCCCCCCCCCCGCCGGATTTTCTGGTTCCTCCTGTTCTCACATCTCTATAATCTCAGGACAGAGGCACAATGTAGCTTGTCGGTCTAGTGCGCCGCGGCGATAACCTGGACAAAAAACAACGTGCACTCGTCCGTGTCACTGCCTGCGTGTTCTCAGCACTTGTCGGTCCTCAAGGTACACCCACACCTGGTCATCGCTCTGCAGGTCTCGGGCGCCCTGACTTCGGGCGTTGTGCAGGGGTCTTGCAAATGATTTGGAAGTGGAGAGGGGGGGGAGAGAGAGAGAGAGAGAGAGAGAGAGAGAGAGGAGGAGGAGGAGGAGGAGGAGGAGGAGGAGGAGGAGGAGAAGGAGAAGGGATGAGGATGGAATGACGTGACTTTGATCGTAGGAGTGGGTACATCGTGTGTTCATGGCCCGACGCCTGGCTGGGGGAGATGGACTCGGTGTACCTCCAAGAGGGGAATGTTTCGCATCGTGTGGACTCCACGTCACATTACTCACCGATTCATACAGATGCTGGGACTTCCTCTGATGAACGATGCGATTGTTCTGTTTGTCAGACACAAACATATTTGTATTCATATCTTCCCTCCGAGGGTCGTACCCCCAACCCCCCCCCCCACCCCGTGGGCCCTGATTCATGGTACACACGTCATGGAACGTCTCGACCCAGGTGGATACGATGGGTTGGTGGTCCCCGATGATGCGCTGCCCACAAAGCAAACACTGTTAGGGGGCGATCCATTGATCTTCTGGTGGTGACGCTGACCCTGATGGATTCGAACCATGCACGGACGCACCAGGCTTCCTTTTCGGTCCATCATGTAAACATTTTCACACCTGTTCATCGTGTGCGTTCTTTAATGAAGATCCAAGCGCTCATGGGGGTCCACCACTGAACGTTTCTGGATCACTCACGACCTTTTCAGGTCTCGCATCGCACCTCCTCGCTTCAGCGCCATATAAAACTAAAAGACCATGAACTATCGGTTCACTCAACGTCTGGCGTCACCGAGACGAACGTTACGACAAGGCCAAATGCGCCTTGGTGGCTCAAAATGCCCCGTTTTGCTGAGCCAGGTGAGGCCACGGTCACGTGATGGCCGCGCCCCGCCCATCGTGTGTTCCATCGCTTTCCGCTTACCTACCTCGTGTCCCATACGGCAGTCCTGGGCGGTGTAAGGTGTCTGTGCGTGATGTCGAGTCTGCGCGTCGCTGTCACCTATGGGAGGCGGAGCGCCGAGGGTGGGCCCAGGGTGGGGCGAGTGAAGGAGGTAACGGACCCGCGCTCAAACCCGCCCTTGCGCTGCGTCCCCGTTAGCGAAGTGCACACCTGCCGAGCTCACCACTAGGTGTGTCAGCCCGCTCAGTGCGCCATCGAGTGTCACCTATTTCGTTCCAGCCACGTATACCCGTTTACCTGCGAGCACGCTATGCCACGCTCCTTCCTCGTGAAGAAACCGCGAGCACGTTCGAGGAGCCGTGACTGGAGCGATGTTCCGGACGCACAACGCGCCGATTGCTACATACCAGGTAGGCTACCTGAAGCCGTTGCGCAGCAGCTACCTGCATTAGATATATATGTGCCAGATACCTGCGCCCGTTATTATACGTACGACGTATACCTGTAGCAATTATATGTTTCAGATATACCTGCACCCGTTATATATATATATATATATATATATATATTTGACACACACTCACATCAGGTATCTGTACCCATTGTACGTACCAGATACCTGCACCTGTTAACGTATAAGCACGTTCGTACGTGGCCGGAGGACCCAACGCTTTCCCTCGCCACGTCCTCACGGCCACCATGAGAGACATGATCGCGACTGATAATTTCTCAGTGAAATCCCCACTGTGGTTGTTGTTGTTGTTCGCGCTGTCGTTTTGCAGCCAACGGTGGGCGAGTTTACCTGGCAGGTACGTCGGCCTCCTTAATTGCCTTTGGAACGTGAACGATACGAATCGTGAACAGGGTGGAGCGACGCTGGGGCTGTAAACACACAGCATGACCAAAATGTCCCTGATCACCGCAGTGGCAGTTGCGGTGTCACCTTTGATGGATTTTTATTTATTTAAATAATCGTCCGTTCGTTTCCCATCGGTGGATGACGCAATGGCCCACAAGCCGACAGAGCGCCTCGCAGGGGGCCGGTCCGCGCCCCGTTACACGGACCTTACCCCCTGTAACGGCGAAAGCCACGTGGTCGGTTTGATTAGTGCCCCCGGGGCACTCCGACTTCACTCTCCTGGCTTGACCTCGGGCACACCATGGAGCTGGATCCTGCTGACGTTCTTATCACGCACACTCCAACTCTGCAAAACGGACGTGAGTGCGCGTCAGGTGCTCGGATCTGGAGGATTGTCCGCCACTCTTCCTCCCACTTGCCCGAAAACGTGCGCACACTCTCTCCCCCACTCCCCGTCCAGAGAAACACCTCCATGAAACATGCATTTTGAAACCCCATCGAGCACTGCATTAGGTAAACCACCAAACATGATTACCTGCCTCTACCTGGCTTGAACGTGTAGGGTTCTGTAATGATCCTGGAAGAAAAAAAAACCCCAAAAAACCCCATAAAATACAAATCGCTTATTTGACATCAATTATACAGAATTAACCCTTTTATAGTTGCAAACATACCCCATGTGCAGTGAATTATATTTAGTTGGTGGACGTTAAACATCCCACGGTGTACTTCACGAAGAGTAGGGCAAGCTACCTCCGGCATCATGGATAAATTACAAATTCCTGCCCTAACTACTGCTGGCAGAAGGATGGAAAATCGCCTTGCACGACCCTTGGCCGAGAAACGGCTTGGGCAGGACCAACGCTCTGAAACATCGAGTATGGTTCACAAGAGAGACCCTGAGACATCTTGGATCTTCCTTGCCCCGAGGAACACGCGAGGGTAGTTCGGTACAAGCGGCCTCCATTTAAAATGAATTCATCACGTGGGTGAGGTCACCGGCTTGGTGAATAAGTTCACCGGTCTTGGAATGGTGCTTTGTAACGATGCCGTGATCGATGAAGAGATCCATGCCAGGATCAAGATAGCCAGCTCTGTGTATGGACGTCTCCATGACAGCGTGTGCAAAAAGCATGGCATCAAACTGGACAAAATAAATAAAAATCATCAAGGAACACAAGTCTCACCACCTTCCTTCGGTATGGGGGCAGAGACACGGGTGTGCTACCGACGCCACATCAAGCACCTGGAAAGTTTCACCAACGCCGTCTTCGGTCCATCATGAATCTCAGATGGCAGGACATATTGTCACAAACGATGAGTTGCTGTGCTGGTTTGGGCCAGAGTCTGCAGCATGGGAGCTACTCTCCATATTACGTACGGTAGGGATGGGCTGGTCTTGTTCTTGGCGTGGATGACCACCACGTTCCCAAGCACATCTTGTACGGCAAGCAGCACCATAAGGACACCGTCAAGAAGGGTCTGAAAGACTGTAGCATCAACCATGATACCTGGGGGCATCGTTCAGGTGACCAGACACGATGGAAACCCCCAACGAGAGCAAGGGGACTTCACTCCAAGAGAAATGTATGCCACCTGCATGATTCCAAGCGACAACGGAAACACAGAGCGACTACCCAGCTTACTGACCACGTGAACACAACCTACGATGCTGGACCTGTCGCAGTTCCAAATTGGACACCACAACCACCAGAGGACCCACGGAGCACGCGACCAATCTGGAGGTGGTGACTGACAGCTGAGATATTCTCAAAACCGAGAAGTCAACCACGAATATATATATATATATATTTTTTTTTTTTGCACCGGGAGAACAATCTTCAAATGCGCGGACTTTGATTTGAGATGATAAACCCATTTCATGTGTTGATAAGCAGTCGGTTTAACAGCCCTGCAGACAGTAACAAGCGCTGGTTTGGTGATGGGACCGACAGTAAAAATGGCTCGAATCGGACGTTACATGCTACGTTTTGCTCGGCCCGCAGGGCAAGGTGAGTGGAAGCGGTTGCGCCGTTGGGCGCGGCCCTGAGGGCGGGGGTGCAGTTCGGTCTCAGCCTGGGATGGTGTGTGTTCTGGTGTGCTCACCACTCATTACGCTTGTGAAACATCTCTCCTTGGTGGTTGTGTTGTAAAACGGATAGTTTGCTAAGTTTCCCATGAGCAGCAAAAAAAACAAACCTGTTGCTCAAATCAGAGGGGAAATCAGAGATGACGTTTAACCACCCTCGGTGGTGTAAGGTGATGGTTAGAGGGTTTGCTCCAAGTCTGGGAGGTCGATGGTTCGATCCCCGTCCAAGTCGTACCAAGAACTGAAAAAATAGCACGAGCTGCTTCCTTGCTCGACGCTCACCATTTCCAAATCAGAGCACAGACAAACGACCATAGGGTTGGTAATAGCAGTACAGGCTTTGAGGGGCCCAATGGCCTCCTCTTGCGTCACAGTTTCTTGTAAGGGAACTCATATTATTATTATTACCAAGACCAACCAAGCAATTTTTTTCTTTTTTAATCAAAATCACAGCATCAGAAAATTATGGCCGAGCTGTTTCCAAGGCCGACAGTTGGAACCCCATCGTTAGTTTTCCACATTGACATGAATTGCTGACCTCATCACATCAGGAATGAAATCTTCAGATTTTGTCGAAAAAGGAAGACGATAATACTGAGTTACTGGGGGAAAGGGGAAAGGGGTGAGGGGTGAGGGGTGAGGACTCTCCCCCATCCCCCCCCTCCCCCCATGTCTGTGTTTGCCTGACACTCATCTTGCTGATATTTCGACGACTTGCAGCTGCTCCAAATATATATTCACAAAAGGCAAACGTGGTGATTCACCCGAACGTGCATCTGAAAAACAATGACTGCATAAATAATCTTCCACCTGGATCCTGCGACACCACCTTCAATCCACCGAGATAACCTGGAACGTGCTCTGTTCAGGACATTGCACCTGCTCACGTGTCCAGAGGTGTGAAGGCGGCTGTGACGGATTGCCATTACAACCAATATCTCGTCCACCTTATTCTTGCGATCTCCATCCAAATTTGGTTTTGTTTCCGATTATGAAATGGAACCACCTCTGGGTCCTGGAATTTGATGATGAAGGCAGGGATACCGCTTTCATGATCCTGGATCCTGGAATTTGATGATGAAGGCAAGGATACCGCTTTCATGATACTGGATCCTGGAATTTGATGATGAAGGCAAGGATACTGATTTCCTGATTCTGGATCCTGGAATTTGATGATGAAGCCAAGGATACCGATTTCATGATACTGGATCCTGGAATTTGATGATGAAGCCAAGGATACCGATTTCATGATACTGGATCCTGGAATTTGATGATGAAGCCAAGGATACCGATTTGATGATACTGGATCCTGGAATCTGATAATAAGGCAAGGATACCGCTTTCATTATACTGGATCCTGGAATGTGACGATGAAGGCAAGGATACCGCTTTCGTGATCCTGGATCCTGGAATTTGATGATGAAGGCAAAGATACCACTTTCGCGATCCTGGATCCTGGAATTTGATGAAGGCAAGGATACTGATTTCCTGATTCTGGATCCTGGAATTTGATGATGAAGGCAAGGGTACCACTTTCATGATCCTGGAATTTGATGATGAAGGCAAGGATACCGCTTTCATGATACTGTATCCTGGAATTTGATGAAGAAGGCAAGGATACTGTTTCATGATACTGGATCCTGGAATTTGATGATGAAGCCAAGGATACCACTTTCATGATCCTGGATCCAGGAATTTGATGATGAAGGCAAGGATACCACTTTCATGATCCTGGATCCTGGAATTTGATGATTAAGGCAAGGATACTGATTTCCTGATTCTGGATCCTGGAATTTGATGATGAAGCCAAGGATACCGATTTCATGATACTGGATCCTGGAATTTGATGACGAAGCCAAGGATACCACTTTCATGATACTGGATCCTGGAATTTGATGATGAAGGCAAGGATACTGATTTCCTGATTCTGGAATTTGATGATGAAGGCAAGGATACCACTTTCATGATACTGGATCCAGGAATTTGATGATGAAGCCAAGGATACTGCTTTCATTATACTAGATCCTGGAATTTGATGATGAAGGCAAGGATACCACTTTCATGATACTGGATCCTGGAATTTGATGATGAAGGCAAGGATACTGATTTCCTGATTCTGGATCCTGGATTTTGATGATGAAGCCAAGGATACCGATTTCATGATACTGGATCCTGGAATTTGATGATGAAACCAAGGATACCACTTTCCTGATCCTGGAATTTGATGATGAAGGCAAGGGTACCGCCTTCGTGACACTGGATCCTGGAATTTGATGATGAAGGCAGTGATACCGCTTTCGTGATCCTGAATCCTGCAATTAGATGATGAAGGCAAGGATACCGCTTTCGTGATCCTGGATCCGGGAATTAGATGATGAAGGCAAGGACACTGCTTTTGTGATGCTGGATCCTGCAATTTGATGATGAGGCAAGGATACTCATACTATCGCACCTTGTAAGGCATCATGATGGCAAACAACCCAGCAAATCCTATACTTCCAGAGCCGGGAGTGCACAGGAACTCTGCGGAACGCCCAGACCCTGGCCAAGATAGGCAGTATGAAGACTCAACCTCAAACCCCATGGGGAGGGTTGAGTCCGACAACTGGGCCGAGCGAACTGCACCTCTTTTGCGCTGTGAGGTAAAAACGATCATCTCTACCTTCAACGCAAACACCATCCGCCTCTTGCCTCGATGTACAGAAATGGCATCACAGGCAAGGAGCTACGAGATCTCCATCCTGGGGATCCAAAAACACCGTCATGTAGACCCAGACGAAGAGATGACGTTCATAGAGGTAGAGGGGATGCACCTCATCACCTCATCTGCATGGAGAGAGCCGCCGACGAAGTCTGCATAAGGTGGAGTAGGGTTGATGTCGAACCGGAAAGCGAAGAAGGCACTGAGGGGGGGTGTCTCAGTCAGTGACAGAATCTTTACTGCGGAATTTGATGGAAACATGGCGACCTCCGTCGTCGTCTGTTACTCCACGCACAACTGTCGCGAGGAGGAGGTGGAGACATTCTCCAGTAAACTTCACGAAGCTGTTGCTTCAATACCGGCACATAACTTCCTGGCTGTGCTTGGCGATTTTAATGCCCGGATTGGACAGGAAGATGTTCCATACTCATACCACGAGCTTACCAATAGAAATGGACAACACCGAGTTGAATTTCTCCAGGAACACAGTCTCCTTGCCACCAACACACAATTCAAGAAGCGAGCCGGTAAACTGTGGACACAAGAAGACAGAAGCTCCCACCACAGGAAGCAGCTCGACAACATCCTTGTGAGAACAAAATGGCGCCACTGTGTGATCAACACAGAAGCCTACAGCACCTTCAACTCGGTCAGTTCTGACCACAGAGTGGTGTCAGTGCAAGTGAGACTGAGCCTGCGGCAACCCAAAGCCACAGGTCCCAAGGAGAAGATAGACTGGAAGGCATTCTCCTCACAACCTATTCTTCAAGCCCAGTACACGGTGGAGGTGAGAAATCGCTTCGGCCCACTGGAGAGGGAGGAGGAAGAAACTGCCCCTGACCACTACCAACGGCTCATAGACGCACACACAGATGCAACAAAGAGTTTGCCTTCTGTGAAGAGAATCAAGAAGAGCCGGATCTCGAAGCATTCTGATGTCGCCGCAGCAAGGAGCGTGGTCAATGCTCGTCACGCCGAGCTTAGAAGGAACGAGACAGAAGAGTTCAGAGACGAGTTTAAGACAGCAAAGAAGAATCTCTTTGCCGCCTACGACCGACTGAAGGAAGACGAACTAGCTGGGCGGATTAGAGAGGTGGAGGCTGCTCATGAAGTCAAGCAGCATGGAGAAGCACGGCGCCTCGTCAACGAGATCAGCGGACGGAAGAAGTCCTCATCGGGTCGAATAGGTGGTAAAGCAGCAGAGGACCGTGTCCTGACATGGTGTACCAATTTCAAGAACTTGCTGGGAAGCCCTCCAACGATCACAGAAGGAGGAGGAGGACATACCCACGATACTAACGCAAGTCAACATCGATACGGCACATTCACCATGGAGGAACTGAAGAAGGCCAAGTACGCACTCAAAAAGGGCAAGAGCGCTGGACCAGACGGGATACCAGCAGAGGTCCTGAAGAACTGCGACCTGGACGATATCTTGTTGGACATGTTTAATACGGCACTGATGAAAAGCGACAAACCAGAGCAGTGGTCACTCAAACATTATCCCAGTTCCTAAGTCCGGATCCCTCACGAAGACAGACACCTACCGCGGTATCAATTTGACCTGCATCTTAGCAAAGCTATACAATCAGATGATTTTGAACAGGATTCGCACCGCCATGGACCCTAAACTGAGATTCAATCAGAATGGTTTTCGGCAGAAGCGCACAACGGTAACGCAAATACTTGCTCTCCGCAGAATCATCGAGGAAGTCAAGAAGAACAACTGACCGGCGGGCGGTGCTTACTTTCATCGATTTTCGCAAAGCTTTTGACTCCATTCACCGAGGTAAAATGCTGAAGATCCTGAAAGCTTACGGAGTGCCGGACCGTCTACTGAAAGCAATGGAGGCCAGCTATACCAAGACCACGGCGAAAGTTGTATCATCGGACGGAGAAACAGCAGTGTTCGAACTCCGAGCTGGTGTGCTGCAAGGAGACACTCCGGCACCCTACATCTTCATAATCGTCCTTGATTATGCTCTACGTCATGCTACCAAAGATCATGAGAAGCTTCGTTTCACCATAAAACCAGGACGAACTAAAAGGGTCGGACCAGTTACGCTCACAGATCTTTATTTTGCAGATGATATAGCCCTGATCTCTGACCAGATGGAGATACTGACAAGAATCGAAACCGAGTGCAATAAAGTTGGACTTCACCTAAATGCTAAAAAGACAGAGTACATGGCGTTCAACTGCGACGAAGGCACTCTCAAGACCGTAAAGAATGACACCATCAAGAAAGTCTTAGACTTCAAGTACCTCGGATCAAGAATGAGGAGTTCGGAGAAGGACATAAAGGTGCGGAAGGTGCTGGCATGGAGGGCTATGAATGACATGAAGAAGATCTGGAAGTCGAACCTGACTAGAGGGCGCAAAAAGAGGATCTTCATAGCTGCCATACAATCCATTCTCGCATACCGATGCGAGACGTGGACACTCACCAAGACCATGCTGAAGTCATTCGATGGTTGCAACACACGAATGCTCCGGATGGTTCTTGACGTCAGTTGGCAACAGTACATGACGAATGTCGAGCTCTATGACGACCTACCAATGCTCACCACTAAAATCGAGGCGAGAAGACTGCAACTAGCGGGGCACTGTTTACGCCACCCTGAGTTACCAGCCAGTCTCGTCATCACATGGGAGCCCAAGCATGGGAGGATGAACCCAAGGTGCCCTCCCAAGACTATGGTCAACACGCTCATTGAAGACAGTGGCGTGGCTAATGTAAATGAACTGAACACAATGATGAAGGAGAGGGAGGAGGGGAGAGTCCGTCATCGTGCCAGATGCCGGCCCTTTAGGCCTGAGTCGACGTAGTAGTGCAGTAATAGCAAGGATACTGTTTTTGTGATCCTGGATCCTAGAATTTGATGATGAAGTCAAGGATACTGCTTTCCTGATACTGTATCCTGGAGGTAAATGATGGAAGGCAAGGATACTGCTTTCATGATACTGGATCCTGGAGGTAGATGATGAAGGCAAGGATACCGCCTTCGTGATATGGGTCTCGGAGATAGATGATGAAGTCAAGGATACCGCTTTCATGATACTGTATCCTGGAGGTAGATTATGAAAGCAAGGATACCGCTTTCATGATACTGGATCCTGGAGGTAGATGATGAAGTCAAGGATACCGCTTTCATGATACTGGATCCTGGAGGTAGATGATGAAGTCAAGGATACCGCTTTCATGATACTGGATCCTGGAGGTAGATGATGAAGTCAAGGATACCGCTTTCATGATACTGGATCCTGGAGGTAGATGATGAAGTCAAGGATACCGCTTTCATGATACTGGATCCTGGAGGTAGATGATGAAGTCAAGGATACCGCTTTCATGATACTGGATCCTGGAGGTAGATGATGAAGTCAAGGATACCGCTTTCATGATACTGGATCCTGGAGGTAGATTATGAAAGCAAGGATACCGCTTTCCTGATACTGTATCCTGGAGGTAGATGATGAAGTCAAGGATACCGCTTTCATAATACTGGATCCTGGAGGGAGACAATGAAGGCACGGATACCGCTTTAGTGATACTGGGTGTAGGAGGTAAATGATGAAGGCAATGATACCACTTTCGTGATACTGGATCCTGGAATTAGAAGACAAAGGCAGGAATACTGATTTCCTGATGCTGGGTCAATTTTATAGAATGTTCTACAGCAACGGATTGAAGCTGTCAGACCAAGGTACCAACTTCCACATCCTCTTCAATCTTTCTTCCCTCCAGGTCTTCAAAACAGATGTTAACCAACAACTCAGAACCAAAACCAATATCTGTTTTCTCCCCCTATTATCCCTCCCCAAGCCCCCTCTTTCAAAGTTTCCAATTTCTCCTTCCTTGTGAATTTGCTTCTGTATTCATATGTGCCCACCACATGTGTCCTCCCCTGTCCCTCATTCATTATTTGTTCAAGTCGGTTCTTTGTTCTAGCTCCTCCATGAGCCTCTTCTTTGTATACAAAAAATGTGGACCAAGTCTTTTCAACTTGGGGAGGACCAGGTTGAAGAGTATAAAAGTTGAGGTTGTTGAGTATAAAAGTTTTTTTCGTTTTAATCCTTCTGCGTTGCCGTTCAGGTTGAGAACCCAGCTCACACTTGTCGTCGCACTTTCGTTTTGTGCATGTTCCATTGATGTAAACCTCTCCATCCCCTTCCCACAACGTACCAACAGCGAGCCGCAGAGCCTCCAGTGGCAGCGATGAGGATTCTTCCGTCTCACCGCCCTCACCAGGAGCTCGTTCAGACTCGCTTGGTGAGGACAATTCATCCCAAGCAGTCTCCAGACTGGGCAGGCACATCACTTCGAGCCCGACTTCCCTTTTCATGCGCTCTCGCATGAAGGTACGTTGCTTGTCGGCACAGCCATCGTGAGTATTTCATTCACACTTAAAGGTTCTATTTGGGGTTTGGGAGGGTAGTGGATTTTCACCTCTGAGCAGTCTCCCCCGAGGTTTGAATCCAGACCCAGCTATGAATTGTCATGCTGGTGTTTCACAGGCAGGGCGATGAATTGATGTGGGTGCTGTCCCTCGGATGACCAGTTTATCAGTATCAGCATTGGTTGTTGGTGGAAGCTAAAGATCCCACAGTGTTTTTCGCGAAGAGTCGGCGAGTTATCGCCAGCACCCTGAACAAATCACAAATTCCTGGCCTGACCGACTGCTCAGAAGGCAAATGGAAACCACCGACGATAACCTTCTCCCAAGAAATGCTCTGTGATGAAGAGGACAGAGCATTTGAGTTGTGACGCAAGGTGGATGAGTTGGGTAGGTGACAAGAAAAAGCCGATTTGATTTTGGTTCAGGTGCGGATGCAGATACGGCCCATCAATGCGATACAAAAGGTTAAACTGTTCAGCCTGGCGGAAGTATGTGCTCTCGTTTCGTATGCAGCCTGTGGCTGCTGGTTGCACCATTGCTGGGAGCACAGCTGTGCCGCTGATGCAGTACACCCCCTGTTTCCAGTAAGTTTGTCCTCATTTTACCGATCATGGAAGGATGACAGGTGGAGTCAACCCACCTGGTGTTATTTAACGCCACGACAGAGGCTCAAACTCACGACCCAGACATCTTAAGGTAGCCACTTTAATCTCCAAGCCAACACCGGGCTTATTTGATTGATCGGTGATCAACTATTCCGATTTGAACACTTTTGACCGTTTCCCGTCAAGCCTTCCTCAGAAACTAACATGGCGTCCATAGCAAGACACTGATAGCTATTTTGACTAAGGGGAGAAAAAGCTTTTTGGTTCACGAGTCAGTAGGTTGGTTCACGAGTCAGTAAGTTGGTTCACGAGTCAGTAAGTTGGTTCACGAGTCAGCAATTGGTTCACGAGTCAGCAATTGGTTCACGAGTCAGCAATTGGTTCACGAGTCAGCAATTGGTTCACGAGTCAGCAATTGGTTCACGAGTCAGCAATTGGTTCACGAGTCAGCAATTGGTTCACGAGTCAGCAATTGGTTCACGAGTCAGCAATTGGTTCACGAGTCAGCAATTGGTTCACGAGTCAGCAATTGGTTCACGAGTCAGCAATTGGTTCACGAGTCAGCAATTGGTTCACGAGTCAGCAATTGGTTCACGAGTCAGCAATTGGTTCACGAGTCAGTAATTGGTTCACGAGCCAGTAATTGGTTCACGAGCCAGTAATTGGTTCACGAGCCAGTAATTGGTTCACGAGTCAGTAATTGACCACTATATTCGTTATGGGTGTGTGTCTGTCTGTCCTGAGCGTAGCTCTGTGGGTTTTGATCCGATCTTGATAGAATTAGGGTGCGAGGTTTGCATCATGATCTAGTTGTGTTTTTCTGAGAATGGGCATGGTACGCCCATTATGGGCGGAGCCACGCCCAAAAAACACGTGTTTTTAGGGGGTAGCCGGTTTCAAGTTACATCTTCTCCGAGGGGGTTTGTCGAATTTGGCAGGGGTTTCGGTATTTGGTTTGCCCAATGGCACCTGCATAGCCCCACGGAGCTCAGTTTTTCATTTTCGTCCCAAGGTCAAAAACTTAGAAAATGTCAAAAAAAACAATAAATTGGGCATCGAGCTCCGAGGGTTTTCAACTGTTTCGAATGTAAGTTGGTATGCAAGTCGTGCTCTTTGAGTACTACAACTTTCATCATTTACGTTTTTCCCGATTCCCGCCAGTTTGCCCGTGGCGTCCCCTCGAAGGTCAAAAAATAAAAAAGGCGAACCGTGCACATT
Source organism: Eptatretus burgeri (assembly GCF_056783735.1). NCBI lineage: Eukaryota > Metazoa > Chordata > Myxini > Myxiniformes > Myxinidae > Eptatretus > Eptatretus burgeri. Next base: position 10,066,837 of record NC_140967.1, on the reverse strand, counting down.
GCTCGTGAACCATCTCCGTCTCCAGACTTGTTATAAGTTTATAGTTGTACCGGTTTAAATAAAATAATTTTTAAAAATTAAATTTGAAGGTGTCTCTTGTTTCCTTCTTTCATCTGTCAGTGTTCACTGCTTAGAAGCCTCGATAGTTGTTAAAAAAAACACTTCTTTTGGAGGATGGGGGTGGGGAGGGGTTCTTGGAATTGCTAATTGGGATCGTAACCAAATCATGACAACTTCTACATCTGCCTCCCACACCACAACCCACCCGACCTTACCTTTCCTCGTGCCTTCTGTGCAGGTGACGGGCGTCTCAGAGTCGAGCAGCTTCAGTTGCCCCGCCTGTCGGAAAGCACTGCGCTCACAGCGGATGCTCACACGGCATCTGAAGTGCCACAGCGCTCTGCGCAAACATTGCTGCTCATTCTGTGGAAAGGGTTTCAATGACACTTTTGACCTGAAACGTCACATTCGCACCCACACAGGTACGCACCGTGCGGACAAAAACACTCCGCTCGCACCACACTTTCGGAAGGTGAGTTTGAAATATTGAAACAGGAGAAATTCCGCCGCAAGTCATTACCTACTAACTGTCAGTTTGCATTGTCCTTAAATTGCCTCGTTGTTGTACATCATGGTTATAATACCAATAATAATAATAAAAGGTTTATTTCAAATCAACTTCTATTGTGGCCAAAGGCAAAATGAAGGTAACCTTTACGATCATTAATCTGATCAGTTTAATTTGTCGTCTGTCTGTACGTTCGGGTTTTTTGCAAAGACCACTGGGCCGACAATCACCACATTTGGCACACAGACCAAGTCCGACCCTGGGATTGTGCAAAGGGTATTTTCATCCACCACCTCAGCCTTCAAAGGCCCCAAAGACCTTTAAGACCTCGATGACCTTTAAGGGAGTGCCATGAGGAAGAATTGATTCAATTTTGGTGAAAATCCGAATCCAGATCTGGATATGAGAGTTATTTAATTTTAACTGATTCTTCTCCATTGAGAGAAGGGGCTAAAAACAACATTGCATCATACACTACATGGCCAAAAGTATGCGGACACCCCTTCTAATGAGTGGATTCGGCTATTCCAGCCACACCCATTGCTGACAGGTTTATAAAATCAAGCACACAGCCATGCAATCTCCATAAACAAACATTGCCAGTAGAATGGGCCAAACTGAAGAGCTCAGTGACTTTCAACGTGGCACCGTCATGGGATGCCACCTTTCGAACAAGTCAGTTAATCAAATTTCTGCACTGCTGGAACTGCCCCGGTCAACTCTAAATGCTGTTATTGTGAAGTGGAAACGTCTAGGAGTAACAACAGCTCAGCCGCGAAGTGGTAGGCCACGCAAGCTCACAGAACGGGACTGCCAGGTGCTAAAGCACATATTGTGGAAAAATCGTCTGTCGTCGGTTGCAACACTCATGACCGAGTTCCAAACTGACTTTGGAAGCAACGTCAGCACAATCACTGTTCATCGAGAGCTTCATGAAATGGGTTTCCATGGCCGAGCAGCCGCACACAAGCCGAAGATCACCTTCGTGATGCCAAGCGTCGGCTGGAGTGGTGTAAAGCTCACGGCCATTGGACTCTGAAGCAGTGGAAACACGTTCTCTGGAGCGATGAATCACGCTTCACCATCTGGCAGTCCAACGGACGAATCTGGGTTTGGCAGATGCCAGGAGAACACTACCTGTCCGAATGCATAGTGCCAACTGTAAAGTTTGGTGGAAGAGGAATAATGGTCTGGGGCTGTTTTTAATGGTTCTGACTTGGCTCCTTAGTTCCAGTGAAGGGAAATCTTAACGTTACAGCATACATGACATTCCAGATGATTATGTGCTTCCAACTTTGCAGCAACAGTTTGGGGAAGGCCCTTTCCTGTTTCAGCATGACAATGCCCCCGTGCACAAAGTGAGATCCATACAGAAATGGTTTGTCGAGATCGGTGTGGAAGAACTTGACTGGCCTGCACAAAGCCCTGACCTCAACTCCATTGAACACCTTTGTGATGAATTGTAACGCCGACTGCAAGCCAGACCGAACCGCCCACCATCAGTGCCCGACCTCACGAATGCTCTTGTGGCTGAATGGAAGCAAATCCCCACAGCAATGTTCTAAGATCTAGTGGAAAGCCTTCCCAGAAGAGTGAAGGCTGTAATTAGTGTAATAGCAGCAAAGGGGGACCAACTCAACATTGATGCCCATGATTTTGGAATGAGATGTTGGCTGAGGTGTCCGCATACTTTTGGCCTTGTGGTGTATCTCAAAAAGTTGTGGACGAATTTCGACGAAATTTTGTGGACAGCTTGGGTGTATGACATGGACACACTGGTTATATTTTGGTGAAGATCTGAATCCAGATCCAGATTCGAGAATTTTTCAAGTGATTGTTCACCACTAGTTGATTACGCGTCCCATGGACGGATGGCAGAGGTGGAGGTGGTAACGTGATTCTGTTGTCCTTCGTGGTTCGATCTGCAGTCGTGATTTCGTTCCTTTTTCATGTGCCATTTTTTCCGAATGAGGCGTTGATTCCTCAGTGGCTTTTATGGGGTTGTAATTGAAGATAGTCACGCGGAGACACCGAATGTGTCGTCACAGCATTTTTTTGAAAATGTAGTACAGTAACAAGCAATAATGAGCGAGTATGTACATTTTCACTTGTGAGCTAAGAAGTAAAGCGATCCAGTCATGTATACCAAGTACAATATATACCAAGTACAATATATATATATATATATATATATATACATACATATATAGACATAGAGTTTTGTGGACCGTTGACGCTTCGTCGAGAAGGAGATAAACACTTACCTCCATTATCGTACAGATTGCAAAATAGGGCCAAAAATGATATACGGTATAGCACATCTCAAAAGGTGATGGATGGGTTCACACAAAACGTGGTGTACAGGTTGGGAGTGCGACTCGGAAGAAATTATTCCATTTTGATGAAGATCCGATTCGAAATCTCGATACGATAATCATTTAATTTGGAAGCGATTCTTCACCATTGAGAGATGTGGCTAAAAACGACATTGCACGATATCTCAAAAAGTTGTGGACAAATGTGGTTGAAACTTGGTCGACAGGTTGGGTGTATGACAAGGAATATTGATTCAATCTCGGTGAAGATCCGGTTCGGGATTCGAGAATTTTTCAAGCGATTCTTCACCATTGAGAGATGGGGCCAAAAACGATGTATAGCATGATATCTCTAAAAGTTGTGGACCAGTTATGACTAAACTAGGCGGACGAGTTGGTTAGGTGACAAGAACAAGCTGATTTGATTTTGGTCAAGGTCCCGATTCAGATCCAACCTATCAGTGGGATACAAATTGTAAACTTTTCAACCTGGTGGAGGTATGCGCTCTATCGAGTGCCGTTCCGTTTTTCCAAGTATCACCTCGTGATTTTTACTTGGCAATTTTTTTTTTTCCACAAAGTATGTAGGTCTGTAGCATTTCTCTGTTTGTTGCACGATTTTTGGCCACAGTTTTCAAGCAATCGTTCTGAATTTTTTTGTGCATGTAGGTGACCGGCCAAGTACAGCAACGCTTACTTTTGGTGAAGATCCAAATCCGGATCTGGATCCGAGAATTTTTTTAGTGATTCTTCACCGTTGAGAAATAGGGCCAAAAACAATATATAGCACAATATCTCAAAAGGTTGTGGATGGATGGACAAGGACGAATTGATTCAATTTTGGTGAAGATCCGGATCGGAGAATTTTTCAAGTGATTCTTCACTATTGAGAGATGGGCCCAAAAAATATGTATAGCATGATATCTCAAAACAGTTGTGGATGAGTTATTTTGAAACTAATTGGATGAGTTGGTTAGGTGACGGAAACAAGCCGATTCGATTTCGGTTAAGGTCCGGGTTCAGATCCGACCGATCAGTGGGATACAAAATGTAAACTGTTCTGCCTGGTGGAGGTATGCGCTCCACCGAGTACCCTTCCGTTTTGCCAAGTGTCACTCTATGAGCGATTTTTCGTTTGTTTGTTTGTAAGTCAACCGCCTACAGGTCACAATTTTAAACCGATCTTCGCAAAACTTCACGAAACGGTATAGTTGGTCATAAGCAAGAAGCCGATTGAATTTGAGGTAAAAAGCTCAAAAGGTCAACAACTTTGTCAAATTTCTAAAATCATCAATTTTCATCCTATTGACTTGAAATTTGAACAGGATGTGTGCATCAAGTCATTGCATTCAACCACCAATTGTTTTTGAGGTCAACGTGGGTCACACGATGAATTCCACGTAAAACTGGACAAGCGATGTAAAAAAAAAAATTTCGTTCTGACAGCAGAATTAGTTTTTCATTTCAATAAAATACCAAAAGAGAGAACGAACGCCATTTTTGTTCGTTTTAAACTTTTATTGCATTTTTTGCAATGAAAAATATGTTGAGCCTGTATTCGAAGATTGGATATTTTGTGATTCCATCACGACAGTTTACCAGCCGTGAAAATTGGATTTCGAGCTACTTTCGCTGTGATTTCTGCTACTTTCGAGCAGAAAGCGGGTGAAATTCATTCGTTCATCAGTTGAGCTTTTGCGATATGTATCGTGCAGTTGCAATAATTCGGCATGCGAGCAGAGTTTTCGTTATAAAGATACCTTCCCGTAACCTATGTCCTTTGGTGTGTGATTCCGTCATACAATTTCAATTAATGATTACTAATTAAGTGCTATTTGTCTTGGAATTTATTTTCCACTGATCATTCCTATTGGTCATGTTTGTCATTACAAAAGCATTATCATCGTGACATTTTGGGATATAACTTGAAAATATGAATCTGAATCCAGAAAAGTCTCGTGCAAATGGTGATTCCGTCACGCTGGAATTCATGACAAGGTCAACAACTTAGGTGCCATTTCTAAAATCCTCAATTTTCATCGGATTGACTTGAGATTTGAAGATGAGTTGCATATTTGGTCATGCAATTCAACCGCTAATTATTTTAAGGTCAACATAGGCCAAATTGCTGAAATCATCAATTTTCATCTGATTGACTTAAAATTTGAAGAGATTTCCATATTTGGTCATTGAAACCTATTATTTTTAAGTTCAAATTTGTTTTTGGTATTTTGCGAGTATTGTGCTCTGCAGGACATTTTTGTTGTTTGTTTGTTCATTTGTTTATGCATTCGGACACTGCAGGAACCAGTGACCAAACTTTGGATGGTCTCCATTTTTATCCAGAGGAAGGTCGAGGACTGTTTGGATTAAAAATAAAATTTGACCGAGGTAAAACCAGATGATTGGCCTTCAGGCCTCGATTAAGTCTTGTGCTTATACATTGCCTGGTTTTTTTTTTCCCAGGGAGCGATTGAGTAACATGTTTTGTGAAGATTGTATGTTGATGTTGAGGTGATTTGTTGTCAACAACACAAATTTAATTACTCGAGTATTTCATCGATTTTCCTCGGGCAATGCTGGGTACTTCAGCTGGTTTTTACAATGAAACATAGAAATACAAATCAATAGATAAATAGCAGAGGAGAGCAAAACATAAAATAAAAAAATTACCCCCGTGTGGGGGTGACGGTCATCTCTATAATGTTTTTTCTATCATAATCGATGAACCGTTGCCAGATATATCCTAAAATGACAGACTAGATAGGTTTTGAAAATGGTGACTTTCACAATTTGTGACCTCGTGACCTTGACCGTGACCTCGAATCTGGGGGAAAAAATATGTCGTTGGGTATCACTCATCGACCTCTACCCACATACCAAATTTCAACAAGATCGGAAGTAAAAAGTTTTCTTTGTACCGGGAGGTGTTTTTGACCATCTTCCAGATCACGTGGTGGCCAAACGGGACGGAAATTCAAAAATCTGTCCGGTTAGATACAAGATAATATTTTTTACTATCATAATCAATAAACAGTTGCCGAATATCTTGTAGAATGGCAGACTAGATAGGTTTTGAAAATGGCGATTGTTATAACTTACGTGACCTTGTGACCTTGAACCTGATCTTGAACCCGGACAAAAGTTATATCGTTGTGCAACACTCATCGACCTCTACCCACATACTAAGTTTCATCAAGATCGGAAAGAAAAATTGTTGACGGACGGACGGACATTTGGTCCGGCTTTATTAGGTCATCTCGGTAGAGATGACCTAAAAAGGAAGTGGATAAATTAATATCTACGTTCAAATATACACAAGACATCAGAGTTTAACAATCACTCAGGTCCATTCATTATGCGGATAAGACATGACATTGGGCTGTTTTTGAATCTTGTCGGTTTATATCTTAACTAGCGAGGTACCTGTGCTACGCACTGGAGGGAGCCCAAATGCAAACAGACATTGTGGAAACAGCGAATGCCAAACCGTGAACCACTAAATTCCACAATCCTGTTGCACCTTCAGTCGAACATCAGGCATGGACAGCCAGTTCATGAAGCACTTGGGCAAAATAATAATAAACCAATGTCACCCGCAGGGTGACCCGTATCTTGCCAAAAGGTGACCATGTGTGACTTCTTTAAGGTCACACTGAGGTGAACAGAGCTGCTATACACCAGGAGCGACTCCTTGAGGAATATCTGCCTACGAGAGATTCCGATGAGAATCGTTCTACAGAGTAACCATGAAAAATATGCGTTTGCCTCATAACATCACCAAATTACGTCATAATGTCTCAAGCTTGACATATCTAGAAAGCACTCATCGAGGTGTTCAATTTGAGGTACTACACGATATGGTTCCTAAAACTTGAAAATTTGACCTTGGGGTCAAATATGTTTGACCTCAGGTGCTAACCATGAAGGCCAAGGCCAATCGCCACCAAAAACTAATCAGCGGAGCGCCAGACCATATACTACATTCCCATAAAGTTTGGAGACTATTCAATTAAAATTATTCAAAAAATAAGGGTTTCGTCGACTCCCCTGATTTGCGACAAAGTGACCTTGACCTTTGACCTTCAAAATTTCATGCGCTGAAAGGGACCTCTATAGGCCTCTGATATGTGAAGTTACAAAAATTTCCAATGATAACTGTGCTCTGCAGAATTTTTTATACGTGATTACAGACAAACAAAAAAAACAAAAAAAAAAAAAAAAACATACAAGCTGACTAACATATCTTGCAAAACTTCGTTTTGGCAAGATAAAAACATATGAAGGTCAAGGCCAATCGCCACCAAAAATTAATCAGCTGAGAGCCAGACCATGAACTATATTCCCATGAAGTTTGAAGACGATCCGATCAAAATTACTCAAAAAATAAGGGTTTCGTCGACTCCCCTGATTTGCGACAAAGTGACCTTGACCTCTGACCTTGACCTTCAAAATTCTATGTGCTGAAAGGGACCTCTGATATGTGAAGTTACAAAAATTTCCAATGATAACTGTGCTCTGCAGAGTGATTTATACGTGATTACAGACAAAAAAAAAACAAAAAAAAACATATGAAGGTCAAGGCCAATCGCCACCAAAAATTAATCAGCTGAGCGCCAAACCATGAACTATATTCCCATGAAGTTTGAAGACGATCCTATCAAAAGTACTGGTACTCAAAAAATTAGGGTTTCGTCGACTCCCCTGATTTGCGACAAAGTGACCTTGACCTTTGACCTTCAAAATTTTATGCACTGAAAGGGACCTCTATAGGCCTCTGATATGCGAAGTTACAAAAATTTCCAATGATAACTGTGCTCTGCAGAATTTTTTATACGTGATTACAGACAAAAAAAACAAAAAACAAAAAAAAAAAACACAAGCTGACTAACATATCTTGCAAAAACTTCGTTTTGGCAAGATAATAATAATAGTAATAAAACTTACTGCAGTTGACCCCAACAGAAGTAAGGTGGGTAATATTTCTATGAGGTTAATGGCGAAAATGCAAATGCCAAATCCGGGGACGTCACCGGTGGAAACCCTCACATAATTTCCTGATTCTGCTTTAAACTCAATCTCTCTATATTTTCATTCCAATCACAAATTAATACACTCTTACAAAACACTCGTGAAGTAAATGAAGAGAAATGCCATTCTGATGTTACATCCGCGAAAGGGAGCAGCTTTGTACAGATCGAAACTCAAAATCATAATTGTATTGAAGTATTTATGAAAACTCCAACCCACCTGAGGACACCGGCTGGGAGCCCAACATGTTCCACACAATGTTTAGCAGGGCTATCCCCAAAACTGAGGGAGTCGTTTGGAGATGGACAGACAGACACTCTTGATTTATAATATCGATTCAGTTAATTGTTTTGAGTTCAGTAATTGGTAGCCACGATGAGATGTATCTGCGGGTGGCAAATGGTGAAGTTTGGAATTTGGCGGCAGTTTCGGAAAAGCACGGCAGAGTTCGTCACGTCTGCTCTTGAGTGATTAGAAACCGCAACTGTGTAAAGCATCTAAATAACTATGATAGTTAGGGCCAAGAATCTTTTCTGAACAATTTTCATTGCTGCTTTGTGATTCCGCTTATCTGCATATTAACCCCATATTCCAATACACAGGGCGGACAAAAGATGTGAAAAGGTTATAAGATTATTGCTTGCGAACAAATGATATTTCAACTTCCAAAGCAAATCCAAATGACTGTTAGCTCGTTTAACAACGACATGAGAGTACATTTCAGATCTGCCTGGATAAAAAATATCCAACAGTTTGATAATATGATATAATTTTTAATTGCCACACAATTCAGTGACATTAAAATTTTAATCGGCTTGTTCTCGTCACCTAACCAACTCACACGCCAAGTTTCGTCCGAATCCTTCCACAGCTTTTTGAGATATCATGCTATGTATCGTTTTTGGACCGATCTCTTAATGGCGAAGAATCATTCGGAGAATTAAAAAAAAAATTCTCGGATCCAGATCCGGATCTTCACCAAAAATGTAATCAAGTCGTCATCGTCACACGCCCAACCTGTCCAAGTTTCGACTGAATCCGTCGATAACCTTTTGAGATATCCTGCTCAGACAAACAGACAGGGGTGGAAACATAACCGACGTCCACTTACGCTGGCAGAGGTAAAAATTGTTCCCATAATTTAGGAGTTAAAATTTGCAGGTTATCAACGTGCAGTCCCCATGAGGACAGGAGCATATAATTCAAAATTTATGGCATGTAAAAGCAATGTATATAAAACGTTAAGCCTTATCCCGATTATCATCCATGTGAATATCCCGCCTCAAGTTTGATTCGCGAATTCTAATCCCAATATATATCATGGTACGAGGTAAAAGTTCCATTTGGAAAGCAAAATGACACATCAAAGCTTACGTGTGTTTTTGTTTATCATTATTTGCATTCAAAGTTCAAATAAATAAATAAATAAATAAATAAATAAATATCACAGGTTATGATGTTATGGTTCGTATTCTTTAGACTCGATTATGGATTTATCATATTCCACCTGTATTCCTTAATGAGGATTAAATGGCTGCACAGTTAGAAATCATTTAAATGTTTACAATGAGCACATACACAAATATATATATATATATATATATATGCACATATATTATATATATATATATATATATATATATATACATACATACATAGACACACACACACACACACACACACACACACACACACACACACACACACACACACACACACACACACACACACACACACACACACACACACACACACACACACACACACACACACACACACACACACACACACACACACACACACACACACACAATGGGCAATGATGGTAAAAGGAGAATAATTAAATAATTGTACGACAGTGCTTCAAATATGACATGGACTTTTGTTTATACCCATTAGAGTTGTATGTTCAGTACATTACAACAATGATACTCCAGCCTCGAGTTGCAAACGAGCAACATGGTAACCAAGCCTCCAGTCGACATATATTCTCCATCTTTGGACAAACCGCTTTCCCGTCGGAGCGTGTTTTTAAGCTTTCACGTTACCTTTGGTGCAGGTGCATCGTGAACAAACTGAAGCTTCATGTTAAAATGACCGTTACTTCAATAATTATCAATTTATTATTGGAGCAAAAAAAAATCTAACTGCTGTTCCACCCCTCATCATTCAATTTTCCACCATCTTGATTTTCTGCACAGCATCAAAACGTGAACCGCGTGATTAATATTTATGGGTGTCGGTTACCTGCACTGCGAAGGCAAATTCCCTCAAACGTTCATCTGCATAGATTACCGTACTCTGCCTTTTATAAACAAAAGCTCAAATTTGAAGCACCTTGGTACCTTGGTACAAACTCGCACCGATGGACGTACCCTGCCGTCTGGCCATAAATGCAAGTGCGAGAATTAAAAACAATTTCAAACATCGGAAACTGCGTCCGACAGGGTTGTCATGCACTTACCTTTGAGCCGTCCCGTCTGGGTTCGACTTCGGACCTGACTATAAACTGTCCGATTGGTGCTTTGCACGTATGGAGTTGCATCGATGAGTGTGCAAGTCTCTCGGATGGGACGTTAAACCGGGTGTCCCGTCTTCTAGCACTTGTTGAGCTTTAAAGACTCCACGGTGTCCTTTGCAAAGAGTGGGCGATTATCGCCGGGATCATAAACAAGTTCAAAATTCCTGCCACTTTCAGTCGAACGTCAGGCCTGGTCAGCCAGTTCGTTAAAAAAAAAAAATTTGTATACCTTGTCGAGGCTCGTATGAGAGCTAACACTCAACGTACAGCAAGGGGGGGCATGATACAAGAAGGGTAGGAGTGGGAAGGACAAAACGGTGGGGAACAGAGACATTAGATCTGTGGAAGGGAGAGAGATGGGGCGGGGAACACGGGGTATACAAGATGGACGTTACAGGGACTTTCAGGAAGGAAAGCAGGGAATGTGAAGGAGGTGGGTTAACGGGGATAGAAAAGATCGAGGATTTGGATGGGGGACGATAAGAGGTGGTGGTGAACAGCTGTTTTGAAGGCTTGTGGAGGGAAGAATGGGATTGAAGATTTGGTAATAAAACCTTCCTCGAAACGCCCAACAAGGTGGGAATAATTGAGGCCATTGAAATCGTACTCATACGAGAAGTAGCAGTGACGTTGATTTTAAACCGATGGGGTTGTTTGCTCGAGAATGTAACACGGTCACTTTTAAGTATTAAGTGAAGGTCGGGTTACCTTGTTATTGGCAAATAGAGCGTCATGAATTTGGCTTTCATGATTTTCTTGTGTATCGCATGGAATCCGATGGGTCTTCGTGTGCCTGCAGGGGTGCGGCCTTACAAGTGCGATAGCTGTGACAAGGCCTTCACACAACGCTGCTCACTCGAGTCCCACTTGCGCAAGATTCATGGCCTGGAGCAGCAGTACGCCTACAAGGAACGACGTACAAAGCTGTACGTGTGCGAAGGCTGCGGATTCACAGCCACACAACCGGAGCCATTGCTAGAACACGCCACCAAGGATCACCCTGACGACCCAGACCTTGCCACTGCGCTGGCAAACAGCTTGCTGCGTTCCACGGGCACAAAGCAAGAAAGTGAACAAAAGCCAGATCTTTGACCACTCGTGGAGTCCTCCTCGGGATGATGGTCATGAATACTGCCGCTCTTCCTGAAGAAAGTATTTTTATACGACACCAAGACACCGTGAATGAGAAGCGAATCATCCATTGTGCAAGCTTTTTTTTTTTGACTTTACAGGAACGAGCTTCCAATATTGGTTTGCAGTAATATGACCTGGCTCTGAACCTGCACAGAATTTGCTGGAAGGTCTGCGAAGACCGCTATTTTAATGTGAAAACAATGCATTTGTGGGTAACATTTGTATGCCGCCATCAGTGGCCACAAGCCTTGTTGTGGTCATGTGCCCAGAGATGTCAAGTTACAATTGGTAATGGAAGGTCAGGCTCCGCACCCCGACTATGCCCTTCCTCACCTCAACCACATCACAGCACAATGTCGTTTGGTTATACGGTTGCTTCCGCTGGGCATAGATGCTTACCGAGTTGAGGCCGTTACGACAAAAGGAAATCAAAACTAGAGCTATTATTTGCTGGACTCAAAGTGTAATAGTTACCCGTGGCCATTTTGGAGTTTCCAAGGGTGCAGACACATTTTAATCCTATTTATTACGCTGTTAAGAAATACGCATTAAAAAAAAAACAGAAGACATCCATTATTGTACAAGATTGGGAATCTCACAGAGGAAAGTGTTTTCTGCATTGTCCTCACAATGAACCATCTCAAGTTTTGTCCCACATTTGAATACATGACTGAACATCAGCCATCGGGCGATTTATTTTGGTTGGGGGTGGGCCGGTTGAGCAGGTGTTTGGAGATTAACCTGAATATGAGACCGTCTGTCCTTGGGTGTTTGAGCAGTAACTGCACCACACGACCCACAATAATGACAAACAGTCCACTTTGCTATACCCCAAGGGGGCTGCTCTATGTGCCTTGCATTTCCACAACAGATCATCACCTTTATATGCACCTTAACGGACGACGATCGTACAAAAATGTGACCACTGCATACGCCGGAGTCTAATCCAGGGTGCTGTGGTTGTAGAACACGTGAGGTCTTGTACGACAATACAATTTTACTGCCAATAAACATACATTGCTATCAGCTGGCTTTACGCATCATGAGAGTTCAGAATTCGTCAAAACACGATCACTTTTATCTCCATCAGACAATAAGAATTCTTCCAAACGGCACAGCCATTGCCTCCAGGCCTTGTCACATTCGCTCTCATTCATGAACAGAGCATTTGCTGGTGTACCATCTCTGTACGCCACCACCACCAATGCCCGCTCCACCTGAGATCGATTGCACGCAGCACAACCATCAGCACGTCCCATTTCCTAGCGGCGAACATCACGTATGTAAGGGGCTGTGTAAAATGAGTACCTGACAATCAAAATTGGGGTCGTAGTTCACTGCTCCAGCATATGCAATGACCTGCAGCGGGTTATCAAACAAATCTCTCAGTCGTCTCTTCTGGCGCTCAGATGACTTCCAATCAATGGCACACAAATCACCCCTGGTACAACACAAGCGGGTAATATCCATAATACATATATATATTTCACACTACGGTTAAGCAAAGTGAATGTAAAAAAATCACAACCCTTTTACCATACACTACCTAAAACGAGCTAGGCAGTCGATATAACCATGGTAACCAAGCTTTGGATGCTGGACATCAACCTCAATGGCTTGTATGTCGGTCACCATACTCATGACTGGCTCCAAGCTACGCAGCAAGCCATTCAAAGCCACAGAGTCTTCTTTTGATTTTCCCAGCACCTGTGGCTCTCCAAGCTCGTTCAATTTCACTTTGGGATCTTGATTTGATAGTAAGGCCTCCACCGCCAAGTGAAGCAGCTGGCCTTGGTGAAAAAGTCCTGTTGATGATAATATTCAGGTTAATGAGGGCTGCCAGTCGGCTATGATCAATGTTATTTTCATGGGAGACGGTATCTCTCCGACAGGTTTATTCGCCAAATTAACATTTTTCTAGATTGGGCAAGCTTATGGTATTATTGGATCAAACATGGTGCATATTCATCTTTGAACTGACTGGTCTGGATTTGATTCTCAATCTGACTATAAACTGTCATATTGATGATTCGCAGGCAGGATGTTACATCGATGAGCATGCAGTCATTGTGGATATCTGCTGGTGGATACCAAAGATCCTCCTTCTGTGTCTTTCGACAAAGAAGCAGCGAGTTTATCCTTGGAAATCTGGCCAAATTCCAAAATTCCTCATCTACCACTGGGGAGGTAATGGCAAACCGCCCAGTACACAACCGAATGTATTACATGTCTGAAGACTGCTTAGGCATCACCGAAAGCATGGACAGCGGTATGATACACGATTACCTGCATATATATAGTATATATATATATATATATTTTTTTCAAGTGTTTGTGCATTTGTATGTTACTCTTTCATGGCCAAATCGTAGCACCTGGAGGCCACAAATATTGGGTGTCAGTACTTCGGAATCTGGGAAAGGTTTTAAGCAAACACACGTTAGCCTTGACATCCATGTTGAGGCCAAAGGCCGCTACAAAGTTTATATTGGGATGTGGAGTCAGGCAATGCTGCCTTCGGTCCACAAGCAAAAGGTAACCACCATGAGGCCAATAACTCCATAGCTTTTCAATGTCCAGCACGTGTCGAAACCGCCGCCGGGAAAAGCTCACCTAGCCGGTAGTGCTGGGTATCCCTAACTAGTAATCCTACAACTATGAAGGTAACTGAAAGCTATTCCTTGCCAAGATGTTGCTTCAGCAGCACCTCGTCTCTTCTCAACAGTCTGAGGTTTTTCGATAAACCTTCTGGTTTTGGGTTGTTGAACGTGTGTTGCTGGTTCGTGAGATTCTCCCTGCAGCTCAACAAGCTAAATTCCCTGGATCGGATACATTGTGTTTTATCGTTATATTTTCATTCCTGTGTTGCTAGCTGGTCATGTTTTCATCCATTTGTACGTGCCAAACCGTATCTTGTTGTGATGAATTGTCGAATTTGTGTCCCTGTTAAAGTCCGGCCTACTCGTGTTGGAACGGCAAGCCGGGTTATTGCTTCTGCCTCAGTTTTTGACCGCACTTGCTTCGTTTTCGCTCCTTGCCTCCCAGAAATTTAGTAATCATCCCTCTGGATACGATTCACATTTCAACTGCTACTCCTTTACCTTCAAACCCATCCAGGCACAGCCAAGTGAGGTTTATTCGAAATAAACAAACAAACAAAAAAAAACCCCAGATCAAATAATTAAATAATTCTGGCTGCCAGACCATGTGTCCGATCGAGTTGAAATTTAAAACATGTATTCAACATCACTACTGGATCACAATAATGAAGTGTTACGTTGATTGACTAAGTGGCTCCAGATAAAACATTTAATACGTTTCTTATATCCAATTTGGCTGCCAAACCATGTGACATGAATTATTCCTGACCAACCTTGTTCATGCATGCCTTGGGGAACATTTGTGTGAAGTTTCCCCTCGATCTGTCCAGCCGTTGTGGAGAAGATTTTTAAAATATGTTTTTGGGTAAATGCAATATGGCTGCCAAACCATGCGACCTATGACATCATATGTACGACCCTTTTGTTCCTCGCGGATAGGTGGTCATATGTGTAAAGTTTCGCCTCGATCTGTTCAGCCATTTCAGAGATGTTTGAAGGTTAAAAAAAAAAAGGCGACCAAATCACATAACCGATGTCATCATTTTTTCTGTGGACCGTTTTATCCCCAGATGACCCTCAAAAATGTTCATACTGATTGGATCTAGCGTTCTACACGTACAATTATGCTGTCATAACAAAGGCACCTATGACGTCATAAAAAAAAAATCACATTCCCCATGAGTACTTGCCATGTGCCAAGTTTCAATTTTTTCCTTGGTGCAGTTTCAGAGATACAGAGGACGAAAGTTTTTCCGTTTTTCCAACATGGCTGCCACACCACGTGACCTATGACATCATAATTATCATTAAAACATTCTACATGAGTCGTCGCACCAATGGTGAAAATTTTGTCTCAATCTGACAAAGCGGTTGCGGAGAAAAACACGAAAGTTCTGTGCGGACAAATAAACAAACAAACGGACCCAAATGCAATGACCCTCTTCTTCGGCAAGGTAAACTCGGGAGTTCATAGAACACATTACCCTGCACTGTCTGGAGAAACAAGGACATGGGCGGTGTTTACGAGGGGCAAATTTGATTGGTCGTGATGACGTAAAATGCCGTGATTTTTTCCCCCCAGTACGGGTATCTCCCGCTTAACGAAGGGGTTATGTACCTTGACAACCTTTCGTCGTGCGGGAGCTCATTTTCCATTATTTCTTACGGGAACATTACACTTCGTTTCCTAACTGTAATGTTTGTTGGAGTTTGCAGTCTAAAAGCAAGCTTTATGCTCGGTACGACGATGGTTTCAGTTGCAAGTGACATTATAATATTATTATTTACCAAATAATATAGACAGTAACATAACGACAAGCCGGTAGGCGGACATGGGTAGTCGATCAAGTCGAATTTAGTCGTTTTTCAGCCGTTATTAGCCAACAAAAGCATCCATAGCAACGGTTCTTTCTCACACATAACTAGGACATACCATGAACCTACCCTACCAGTTTCATGTATATCTGACTCATAGTCTCTGAGATATAACGAACTACGTTTTTTTATCGTTTTCGACCAGGGTTCATTCAAAGTCTATCTTCTCCGACAGTTTTCATAGGATCCGGCTGGAAATTTTTGACAATATGGCTGAATGACAATACTACCCACAGTTGCTCGTGGCCCGATTTTTGATTTTCGAAAAAACAAATTTTTGAGATTTTTTGGAAAATTTCAAAGGTCTGTTGCTAGGCAACGGATGGGTCCATAGTAACGGTTCTCATTTGCACACAACTAGGTCGTGGTATGAACCTACCAACCAAGTTTCATCGAAATCGCCATTGTATTAACGGAGCACTGGACCGAACAGACATGCATACATACAGACAAGCCGGTAGGCGACATGGCTGCTCACTCTTTATGGAAAGCTGGCCGACGCGACTCGCCAATATTCATGTACATGCTATCAATCAATTTAGCACAATAAATATGATTATCACAGCCCTCCTAGTTTGCGCCCAGAAACCCGCCTTGTGAAATTTCAGGCATGTTTCCAAAGAGACTCTAACAAATGGCAGCCCTGGTAATTCCATTGATCTATTCGCTAAAGATTTTATTTTTTTTATATGATGCTGTAAGACATTCTCCTTGCGCACAAAAAAACCAGGTCCCTCGGAGGTCCAGTTTCGGAGGTATTGATTTTTTTTGTACAGTCCACAATAAGTGTACGATGTACGATAAAGTATTTTAGCTGTTGCTAAGCAACGGAGGTGTGCATAGCAACCATTCATTTTTGTGTACATGCTAGCCACATTGCACACATTTCACCCAAGTTTCATCAAAATCAGACTCTTTCCCTTAGATTTATTCGCAATTAACCGTTTCTGAAATGTTCAACATGTACTCGCCCAAATCCTATCTCCTCCTACAAATATTTTTTGTTCGGGCTGCAAATTGGCATGAAGGGAGCTCGATAGATTGCGCACAGAACTCTAAGCTTCGATTTTTCGCTTTATTTGTTTTTGATTTTTTTTTTTGATTTTTTGACCACTTTAAAGGGCCGTTGCTCGGGTCCGGGGTCCCATATTCGAAAGCACACAATTCCCAGAAATATTGGTCCTACCTACCAAATTTCATTGGAATCGGTTGAGTGGTTTAGCCCCGAGGCTTGACCAAAGTTTCACGGACAGACAGACAGATGGAAATGTCCAGAATAAGGGTGCTCTAAGAGCAGCCAACAGACAAACATATCGATGGAAATACTGATAATAAGGGTAGACTAGATTGACTACCCAATAAAGTTGATTTCGTTGGAACACTTACCAAAACAACCTCGAGTCCAGGTTTCCGTACAAGAAGGTGGTGGCAGAGATGGTTATTTTTAACCCTTTCATTCTGAAAAGTTAATCGGTGGGAAAATGGATGCATCGCCACGGAAGTGACGTTGCACAATCACCATGACACTGTGATGGCTCCTTCGTTGTCGCGAATGAAGACCTTCGTCTTCCCTATCATCAAGGAGGTCATGGAACCCATTAGCACAGTTGACATAAGATCATTCATTTTCTCCAACGACCTCATCTCAGATCATCAATTCCACCTTGCTCTCCAAACTCTCTGCCTTTGATATGGTTACCATATTTTACCTTTCAAAAAAGAAAAACAAAAAAAAAAAAAACAGAAAAATAGATGACACTCAAGAAAGGGACACTCCAAAAAGGAAGGATACACGAGAGGGGGATGCTCCGACAAAAGAATCCAATAATTTTTAAAGTGATTTTTTTCACCATTGAGAGATACAGCCAAAAACGACATGTAGCAGGACATCTCAAAAAGTTGTGGCTGGATTTGGACGGAACTTGGTGGGCAGGTTGGGTGTGCAACAATGAAGAATGGATTTGTTTGTAGTGAAGATCCAGATCCGGATCCGGATCCGAAAATTTTAAAGTGATTATTCACCATTGAGTGATCGGACTAAAACGACATAAAGTACGATATCTGAAAAGATACGGACGGATTGGGATGAAACTTGGTGGATGAAGTGGTCAGGTGACAAGAACAAGACGATTCGATTGTTGGTAAGGTCTGAATTCAAATCCGACCTGTCAGTGGGATCCCAAACGTAAGCTAATCAGCTTGGCGGAGGCATGCACTCCACCGAGTGGCCTTTTAGTTTATGTAATGCAGTTTTGTTGGTAGATTTCCAAGCAGATGAAAGATGACCTTTGGCAAATTATCAGGTGAAAAGGGCAGAGATTGGAGGTGAAAGAGCAGCACAGCAGGATTTTCAGACCTGTGAGCTGATATGGGCTGGTCCCAGTTGAAGTCAGAGCCGTGCATCGAAAGAAACTTCTCCACCTTCTCAGGTGCAAAAGACACAGAGTCCAGGAGCAGTTGGGTACGACAGGGAAGGGTGGTTACTGAGAGAGGGGTTGGGGATGCAAGATTTGGAAGCAAACACCGAATTGAGGTATTCGGCCTTCTCATGAGCGGAGTCGGCTGTGGTGCCATTTGAAGAGAGGGAAGGGATGGAGGGGGAGCGTACTCCAGAGATAAACTTAACAAGGCACCACCAGGTTTTAGAGGAGGGATAAAAGTTTGAAAGTTAATTCTTGAAGTTGGATAGACGTTATTTTTTAGCTCTCCTGAGAGTGGACACACACTTGTTGTGGGAATTGTGGAATGAGCTGAGATTGCCTTCGGTCGGATTTGCCTTCCTGAAAGAGAACGCAAGTTGTTTGAAGGCAACTGTCTCACCACAGGATTCAGTGTACCATGGGAGGGACGAAAGATGGGATACTTGAATACGAGATGGGATGCATCTGTTTTTGAGAGAGAGTGGGTTTATGTGGAAGAATTCCCAGGCTGAGTTAACATCAGGGACAGTGGATGTGAGAGACCAGTCCTGAAGAGAGATGGCTGCTTGCAGTCCCTGCCAATCTGCCTGAGTGAACTGACAGACTGTCTGGCATCGAAGCAGCTCTCTGAGAAGAGTGAAAGAGATGTTGTCTCTCACAAGCACATGATCAGATGAACCAATTGGAGCAGAGGAAGAGCAGGAGACATTGGTGGAAATGTTAGTCATCGCCAAGTTGAGAAGGGAGGATTTGCCATTGGGAGAAACCCTGGTTCAAAGTTCACACATTGAGTCAGTCCCATGGAGTCACAGAGGTCCTTTGCTGAAGAGGTACCAATGCCCAGACAAGTTGCAATGGTGATAATTGAAATCGCCACATATGAGGAAGAGAGAGTGAGTTTGGATGAGTGGATGAAAGTTTGTCCATGTTGTCTGAGAGAGATGTCGATGGAGTTGTCACTGTTAGGATGGTACAACACATGGACAAATAAGCGGTGGGAATGGACGGGAGGTCGCAGCCAGAGGTACTCTGGGGAATAGGAGGTGTAAGATCAGTACATAGATGGTGAGAAATTGAGTTCCTGACGTAATGTGCAACTCCGCCACCAGGGCGTGGTTCAGGCCCATTAGATCGGTGGAGACAATAAACGGAGAGAGATACCAAGGAGTCAGGAATGTGCTGTTGGAGGAAGAATTCTGTCAAAACAGATGATTTCTGGTTGATCGTCAGCAGCCTGGACTGAGGGATCTGTCAGGTAAGAGGGAAGACCTCAGATGTTGGATGTCCACACAGTTAGAGATCGGAGGAAGAGGCATTGAGCGAGGAGGGGGAACGTTTTGAGGGGAGAAGGTTTGAGAGTGTGCGGTGCGGAGGAAGGTTTGAGGGTGTACGGTGCTGGGGAAGGTTTGAGGGTGTGCGGTGCGGAGGAAGGTTTGAGGGTGTACGGTGTGGGGGAAGGTTTGAGGACTCTCAATTCCCTACTTTGACAAACTGAGATAAACATCATGGGATGGGATATTTGATTCCTTGTTGAACGCATGTAGAAACGATGCGCTGTACGTGTCGGCGGACGATTGGTGAACCAAGCGTCTGAAAAAAAAATAATCCTCGTCAAGAAGACGCACATGGTGGCGCAGAAGGAAAATACATGGCACGTTTATAAAGGAGATACAAGGGTTTAAATGAATTTCCAAATCGATTTTAAATGCTTTTAAAGGAGTACGAAGCGTTCGTCTTTAATGAAGGTTCAGTTGGGAGATACTGAGAAAGGGGGGGGGGAGTTGAAGGGAAGAAAGGAAATAGGATAATGTTGAGGAGGCAGAAGGACGATACCTGGGAAAAAGGAAACAAAAGTAGGAATACAGAGACAAAAACTTTCACACTTTCTGTCCGAGGATGGGCCTTGTTAGGCCTTGAACAATATGAAACGAAAAGAAAAACAACGAACAAATTAAAATGAAACATTGCACGGGATACAACACCGAGACAAGACACAACAACCTAAACAAAAACACACACGACAAATCCGGTTTGGAAAACTCAGCTCTATGAGGTGGAAACGAGGAGCTCAGAGTTTCACCATCATGTGCAGAAAACCCCAAACCAATAGGATCTTTGGGAGAAGCATTACAATTAAAAGAAGGCAGAGAAATAAAATATAATATCATGTCGACACATGCGGAGGTCTTGGACCTCTGGCTCAGGGCGCCCGCCCGCGTTAGCCGACCATTTGCCGTGACAATACCTTTCTGGAAAAAGAAAATGTGCGTCGATGAAAACCTTCACAAAGCGACGTGGCCGATGCGGAATTGGCTTTTGGGTGGTAGTCCTTTAATACTGTCCGGTGGAGACCTCAAGAGAGGAGCTTCTCTCGGTTAGACCCCCCACCCCACTCCCCTCGCCCACGGACGCAATATTAAAAGTTAGGGTAGAAACCTGTTTGGGTCCAGGGTAGAACATGACCCAAAATCCCTGAACACGCAGTCATATTGTTACCATCAGAGGCTTTAACGCACCATCTGTCAAGTGCACATCAGAAAAAGATGTTTCACCCCCAGGCGGTCAAGCATGCCATTTAGTTGGGGAATTTTGTTTTCTTTCTCACTCCACAAGCTGACAGGAGCGACCGCAGGCAACAAGGTGGGACCGTTTTCTGTGGGAAACTTTACCATTTTCCCACCGGCTTCTCAACCACTTGAAAGCTTCATGAGCATTTGTCAACGCATTCTTTTGGGAAGGGTTGACTCCAAATCGATGGGCATTGTGGAATACGCATGGAGGAAAAAGAACAAAATAAGTAAATAAATACACAACTAAATAAATAAATAAATAAATAGAAAATCTGAATCTGTGGAACATTATACACAGTTCTGGGATTCACATCACAGAATCCAATCCTACACGATGTGCCGTTTCACTAATGTCTGGTCGTGTCCTTGTGAATCCAAGTAAAAGGGACTCAGGAGCATCCCGATATCGCTATTCTACGCAGGATTCATGTGCAAACCCCTCCATGAGACTGAGGTACAGACAGATAGGAAAAGATGAGACGGGTGGATAAATCTGCTCACGCGCACCAGGATGATGATGATGATGATGATGATGATGATGATGATGATGATGATGATGATGGAATATTACATGCAATCAATGTCTGGATCAACCGAGTCGTCTTGCTCGTGAAGTCAATCGTCGTCGTGCGTCGGAAGACAGGTACAACAACCGATGGCATCAAGGGAATGTTGATCCAGGTATGATCAAGCCACACCAATGCTATTTTCCATTTGAAGACAGGATTTTGTCTTTTTGGAGGATCTGAGGAGGCAATATAATAAAAATGGTCAAACGTTTTGAACGTGGTAGATTGCCGCTTTTTTTGTTGTTGCTGTTGACAGTTTTCACAAAGAACGTCTTAATCTTCCGATCTGTTGAAAACGATCTGGGATCGTGATCAAAGGCTGAAGCAATTTTACTGTGTGCCAAACCAGGCGGTTCGACATCGCGATGCAGTTTAAATGTTACATACACCTGTGTCCGAAGTCAAACGGAACATGAGCACGTTCACGTGATTCGTCGAGTCGAACCACCAACAAAAACTCCAAATCCAACTCTATCCACCACCACTGTCTTCGCCTTACATGACGTTCACTGGAACCTCTTCTGGTTTAATCCGTAGCAGCTCACATTCCCTGCAGATCCGACTGGCTACGATAAGCCCAATCTTCGAAAAGAAAAGAAAGAACTTGTTTATATTCTGTCAAATGGCGAAAGACCTGCCATTTCATGCTCGTGCCGGGGAAAACAATAACTGAAGCCGAGTACCCTGACAAAGGTCAAAATTGCAACAACGAAGGTTCTACATTTAGATGTTATTATACAAAGAAGAACGATTTAAGTTCAATTTTGCACCATTATACAACAAAAACAACAACATGGGTGACGTGTTTAAAAAAAAACAAAAAAAAAACAAAAACAAAGAGCCGATACCCGAGGGGCCCCACCATTTTGGTGGTATGAAGAATAGATCTGTGTATTATGAAAGTTAAATCTTGAAAAGTTTTTGAAATATCATGTACA
The DNA here is from genome assembly GCF_056783735.1 of Eptatretus burgeri. NCBI lineage: Eukaryota > Metazoa > Chordata > Myxini > Myxiniformes > Myxinidae > Eptatretus > Eptatretus burgeri. The sequence continues at coordinate 10,044,296 of NC_140967.1, read as the reverse complement.
CAAGGCAAGTTACTAAGATGGTTGCCATGGCAACAGAATTTAGCCAATCACCGTCGTGATCTCATCAGGTTGAGATAATGTCATGAGCAAGAGTTATCTGCAAGATGAAATCGAAATGTTAAGCAGTTTTTGAAATTTTGCGGAGCCAAAAGTACACGGATGGATCATCTGTCGGTACAACCTCACCTAAATGCACCCCCCCCGCCCCCCTGGTCTCGGACCTTGTCAAGCAAGTTCCAGTTTTATTTCGTTTTTGAATTTTAAGTGGTGGTGGGACTGTAAAACACAAAATGTAACTGGTGTGGCCTCGCCTCCGTGTAAAGCGAGGATAAGCTGACGTTCAGGTGTGAAAGTTTATTTTGCCCTGATGAAGGGTTAATCCCCGAAACGGCAAGTTCGCATACCTCACTCTATGTTTTGCTGGTTCCATCCACCGATCAAAATCTAGTTTCTTTGTTTAGGACTAAAAATTGTCCCCAAAACCAAAATGTTTCTGGCGGTGCTCGA
>NC_140967.1:9881289-10031289 GCF_056783735.1 Eptatretus burgeri | reverse complement strand
TTTTCCCAAAGTTAATTTTATACTTCCGAAAGTGATTTTTTTCATGACAGGAAGTGTTTATTTTTTGTATTTAACATTACCGAGAGTGATTTTGAAACTCTTTCCGGAACTTTTAATTTCTTTTATTCTTGACTGGAAGTGATCGTTTATTTATTTATTTATTTATTCAATTATTTTTTTTTCCCAAAGTTAATTTTAATAAAGATATCTCCTGCATCATCAAAAAAAATTTTTCATCATGATTTACATTATTTGTTCGCTGATCCCGAATCCACGCCGAAGTAACCGGAAATTGTGTCAAAATCATCAGCTGTGCGGCGCTTACACGTACCACGGTATAGTTGGCAAGTATACAGTTGTGAACAAGTTTTATGTAAAGTCAGAAGCGAATGTAAGAAGAATTCTACGTTCGCTTCTCGGCTTTGCCTATTCCATATTAATAGCGAACGAAGTGAGCTTAATATTTAACGCGTGCATGTGAGAGAATAGGAAACAACAACACAATACCCCTGGCTATTTGGAATCTGTGTCATTAGCTATGACTTTTTGCTTCCGGTTGTTGTTAAACGCTGTGCGGTGTATAAACACGATTGGGTTTTATTTCTATCGTGTGAATATTACTTAACACGTGCACATGAGAGAATAGGAAACAACAAAAACAACACAATACCCTGGCAATTGTGAATCTGTGTCGTTGGCTATGACCATTTTGCTTTCGTTTTTGTTTTGTTTCTGGGTTGTTTTTTTTTTTGTTTCCGGTTTTTGTCATGGGGAAATGATGCATGCTGGGAGATCATGACCGGAAGTGTTTATTTTTTCAATTATTTTTTTCCCAGTTATTTTTATACTTCCGAAAGTGATTTTTTTCATGACAGGAAGTGTTTATTTTGTATTTTACATTACCGGGAGTGATTTTGAATCTCTTTCCGGAACTTTTAATTTCTTTGATTTTTGACCAGAAGTGATCGTTTATTTATTCAATTTTTTTTTCCTCAAAGTTAATTTTAATAAAGATATCTCCCGCATCATCAAAAAATATTTTTTAATCGTGATTTACATTATTTGTTCGCTGATCCCGAATCCAGGCGAAGTAACCGGAAATTGCGTCAAAATTATCAGCTGTGCGGCGCTGACACGTACCACGGTGTAGTATATATACAGTTGTACAATTGTGAACAAGTTTTATGTAAAGTCAGAAGCGAATGTAAGAATAATTCTACGTTCGCTTCTCGGCTTTGCCTATTCCATATTAATAGTAACATTGTTTGGCAAGAATAATAACGAACGTACAATTCCCATCCTGGCCCAAGCTCATCTGCTCACGGGAAACCAATGCTCAAGCAGTACAGTAACCAGGCATGTCACAAGGCCATGACAACCAATGTTCCCATCACCTTCATCGTCCAACGGACCAACGGGCCCACGAGTTCTCTTCAACATCTCTCAACACGCAGGACGGTGGCCTCGAGTCATCGCCTCTTTCATGACGTATCGGCCACAGTCAGTGCTCGAACTCATAAAATACTTAAAAAAAAATAATCGTTCGAATGCATTGCAACGAAGTAAAGGTCGTGGAATTAATTTGAATAAACGGATTTTTCAAAACCAAACAACTAAAAAAAAAACCAAACCCTTCCCGCCAAATCGACCCGGAAGTACGAGTGGCGCCCGGGACCAAACTTCAGGCGATTTACGCGTTCTTCAAAACGACGCAAAACGTTCAACGCACGAAAACTTGCATGTGGAAATATTTCAGTCGCAACATATTCGTACTTGTGTGTACCTGATGCGACCATCATTTTAACAGCAAACTCCAAGGACGGGACAAAACCGTTCTTACCTCTCATCTCCCGTCTTATAGCCGTCGAGCGAGGACCAAAGGTGAATCCAGTGTTAATGTGTGCAGCGCTATGGCAACGAGGGTCAGGGAATTTAACGGAGAAACCGTTACCTCACCAAGCGAAACCGCTATGAAGGTTTCGTGTTGTTGTTGTTGTTTGTTGAAATTGTTTGTCAAAGGGAACTTTAAAATAAATTATCGTTCATTCGGCGAATCGAACGTTTTACATGAACGATTAAAATGTTGTGACGACTCGCATTTGTGTCAACTTTAATGGGAGGTTCACACGGCAGAGAGGAATGTGACGTGTGCTCTGAACACGATTGTGATTGGCTGCGAAAGTGAGTCTGGGAGTGGGAGGAGCTACGACTGATATTTGGACGAAAGAGCCATCAACTTATTACGCACGTGGAGGTTAGTATATGGCAGTATATAAGCCACTTGGCGAGCACTCTACAAGCTGAGTTATATCTAGCTACCGTGTGTAGCCTGTGGCTGATGGTTGCATCATTGTCCTGGGGGCGTGGCTGTGCCACCGATGCAGTGCCTTCTCTATTTCCAGTCCACTGGACTTCATTTCACCGACCTTGGAAGGATGACGAGCTGAGTCAACCCCACCTGGTGATAATTCGACGGAAGACGGGCTTGAACTCAGGACCCGAAGGTCCCAAACCAGCCACCCGAACCACTAATCCAACACCAGGCTTTTAAGCTGATTGGTCATGGAACACACTGTGGTGAATTAACGTGAATTGAGGGACATGACGCGGGATCACATGTTGTGCGTCTCGCGTATAAGGGGATGTCTCTGCGGCACGAGTGGTTGTCCCCGGGGCATTGCCATTTACATCGGCTGTTCACTTGATGCTCGTTAACTGAAGGTGCTCATTGACTGGTGAGAATGGAGATTATATCGAACTCCGTGCTTACGCGGATTGTCTGCAATGGTTAACTGCACATGTATACGTTACTGCTTATGTACTCCTAGCTGAACCTGTATTCCCCGGTGTGCCCACAGAAGCGGCTCCAATCAAATGGAATAAAGCCTAAACTCTGAAGGTTCATCTCTCGCTCTCATTTCAATTTATTCCATTTAATTTTCTCGGCTCTCTCAACCAAAGATGGACAAGATCTACAAACCAGAGAGGTTCGACGCAGACCCGAACGCGACTGACGCAGAAATGAAATGGTCACATTGGTTCTGTTCCTTCTCACACTATCTGACCATCATCGCGGAGGGAGCTGACAAATTTGCCGCTCTCGTGAATCATGTCTCGCCCGGCGTGTACAGGCTCTTCTCGGGGTGCGACACTTACGAAGCAGCGATCGACGTGCTGCAGGCGCTCTACGTGAAGCCCAAGAACGAGGTATACATACGACATCTTCTCAACACACGCAAGCAAGCAGCCGGGGAGACAATCGATCAGTTCCTGCAAGCTCTGAATCAGCTGGGAAAAGACGGCAGCTTCCGGGCGGTAAGCGCCGAGGAACACCGAAAGGAAGCCACACGGGAGGCATTCATCCAAGGACTCAGATCAGCCCACATACGGCAACGCTTACTAGAGAAAGCGCAACCCACTCTTGACAAGGTAGTCGATCAGGCTCGAGCGATGGATACGGCTCAGCAGCAATCTGAGTCATTTGGGACACCGATGCTGCTCATGAACGCTGCTACGATGGGAACCCAAGGAACCCCACTGGCACAGACACAGCCAGACATAGGGGATGGAGAAACACCCGAGGAGCCGGATACCCAGACCTCGTCAAACTCCTCAGCAACTGCTCCGGTTGGTAAATGCTTCTTTTGTGGGTACAAAAGGCACCCTCGTCAAAAATGTCCCGCCAGAGATGCCACATGCATGAATTGCGACAAGAAAGGGCATTATGCCAGGGTATGTAAATCTACTCTAAGGAGAAATAAACCCACTTCTGCGGCTCTCTACTCGCAGAATAAATTAACTGCAGCCTCCCCGGGGAATCTATCCAAGGCTATCATCAACGTACGAATTAACGGGCATATGGCTGAGGCACTGATTGATACCGGTAGCTCTGAAAGTTTCGTCAACAGCTCCCTAGTGAAGGGCAGGAAATGGGTAATCCACCCGACTGACAATACGGTATGCATGGCCGCCACCTCACTACAATCCCGCGTACGAGGGTACTGCAATGTTGAATTGGACGTAAAAGGGTACACGCATCGGGATGTAAAGGTGCTGGTGCTTCGTGATTTGTGTGCAGACGTAATTCTGGGTCATAATGTCCTCAAGCAGCACACGAGCGTCGAAATACCCTTTGGAGGAAGCAAGCCTCGTCTAATTTTAAATGCGTTGACCACCGCGGAGGTGACGTCCCCCCAGCTGTTCGCTAACTTGTCGCCGGTCTGCAAACCGATAGCGATCAAATCGCGGCGATATACCACTGCTGACATGAATTTCATCACTTCGGAAACCAAGCGATTACTGGAGGAGGGAATTATAGAACCGAGCGATTCGCCATGGCGCGCACAGGTGTTAGTAACCAGCAGTCAGAACCATAAGAAACGGATGGTTGTCGATTATTCCCAAACGGTCAATCGCTTCACCCAACTCGACGCCTACCCCCTGCCGCGCATAGATGAGATGGTCGAACGCGTGGCCAATTATAAGGTATTCAGTACCATCGACTTGCGAAGCGCCTATCATCAAATTCCCATCCGAGAGGAAGACAAACCGTACACTGCATTCCAGGCAGGGCGGCGCCTCTACCAGTTCAGAAGGATACCATTCGGTGTCACGAATGGAGTAGCTTGCTTCCAACGGGTTATGGACGACATCATCTCAGATGAAAACCTCGAAGACACTTTTGTTTACGTGGATAATGTCACAGTGTGTGGTAGGGATCAGAGGGAACAAGATAGGAATCTGGACAGATTCTTGAGCATTGCTAGAAAATATAATCTGACTCTCAACTACGAGAAATGCGTATTCTCGGCAAGGTCAATTGACCTTCTCGGCTACACAATAGCCGACGGCACAATTAAGCCTGATCCTGAGCGATTGCGCCCGCTCCGTGAGCTTCCACCACCTCAGGACTTGCAAACAATGCGCCGGGTGATCGGGATGTTCGCTTACTATGCAAGATGGATTTCGGAATACTCCGAGAAAATACATCCCCTAGTGCATTGCAAAAACTTTCCACCAGATGCCGCTGTCGTAAGAGCTTTACACAATCTCAAGGATGATATCAGTAAGTCCGTGGTTTTATCGATCGACAGCTCGGTGCCCTTCGTGGTGGAGACCGACGCTTCAAATCACGCCATAGCTGCTACACTTAATCAGTCTGGGCGGCCGGTCGCGTTCTTCTCGAGAACTCTCTCTAGAAGCGAGCAGAGACACTCAGCGATAGAGAAGGAAGCGTACGCCATCGTTGAAGCGCTGCGGAAATGGAGACATTATTTACTGGGAAACCACTTCACGCTCGTTACGGACCAACGATCCGTGGCTTTCATGTTTGATGGGAAAAATAATGGGAAAATTAAGAATGAAAAAATTATGAGATGGCGGATAGACCTAGCTTGCTACAGATACGACATTGTTTACTGGCCCGGGAAAGAAAACCCTGCTGCAGATACCTTCTCCCGGGTCTACAGTTCGGCAACAATCAGTCAGGCTTTGCAAGACCTCCATGTGTCTCTGTGCCACCCAGGGGTAACCAGGATGGCACATTTCGTACGCAGACAAAATCTTCCCTATTCTGTTGAAGATATTAAACAAATGAATGCTTCATGCCCTGTTTGTGCTGAACTAAAACCCAGATTCTATGGCGCGGCATCTGGCAGACTGATCAAGGCTACTTCCCCCTTCGAGAGACTAAACATCGACTTCAAAGGGCCCCTACCAACCGAAACAGACAACAGATACATATTCACCGTTGTTGATGAATATTCAAGGTTCCCTTTCGCGTTTCCGTGCTCGGATATGACCTCGGGCACTGTCGTAAAATGTCTCTCTGACCTCTTCGCTATGTTTGGGAGACCTTCGTACATACATTCAGACAGAGGGCCGTGTTTCATGTCGGCCGGGCTAAAACAATTCCTATTAGAGCACGGCATAGCAACTAGTCGAACGACGGGTTACAACCCACAGGGAAACGGGCAGGTGGAACGGTATAATGGAGTAATTTGGAAAGCCGTAACTCTGGCGCTGAAATCGAGAGGACTGGGCCCCGAGCGATGGGAGGTTACTCTTCCTGACGCTCTGAATTCCATACGCTCTTTGCTCTGCACGTCCACAAATGCCACTCCTCACGAACGTATGTTTACTCACCAACGACGTTATGTTGACGGTCAAACGGTGCCCAACTGGCTGACCCACCCCGGTACAGTGTTCATGAAACGCCCGGTACGACAAAGCAAGTATGAACCGCTGGTGGAGGGGTCGAACTCATTGACACTAATCCAGAGTATGCTCATGTCAGGCTCCCGGATGGCAGGGAGACCACTGTGTCGGTTCGCCATCTGGCTCCCTCAGGTACTCCTCCCGCCGGTACACCACCTTCTGGCACTCCTCCTTCTGACATTTCCCCCCCCAAGAACTCCGCCAGGCGACGGGGCTGCCGCGTTCCACCCGAGAGCGATCGAGGAGTCATCCCCGGCACAAGTCGAGGCTCACCAAGAGGATCGGGAGTCTCCCTCAAGTGAAACTGCCGTTTACTCCCGGAGAGGTCGACGAATAAGGCCCCCTCGACGACTCAATCTGTAAAGGGGATTATCGGCATTCTCGCTGCTCATGCTCCTATATGCCCATTATATCATATATCGATGCTCATTTCCATGCTCCTACAACTCAAAATAATCACTGCTTGGCATGTATGCTTCTGTAGATCTATTAGTCCGCGTTGCTTGAAATGTATACTCCTATAGTGCTAAAGCAATCATGGTGTGTAAGATGGGCCCCTAGTTACATTTTAAAGGTGGGGAGAATGTGGTGAATTAACGTGAATTGAGGGACATGACGCGGGATCACATGTTGTGCGTCTCGCGTATAAGGGGAGGTCTCTGCGGCACGAGTGATTGTCCCCGGGGCATTGCTATTGACATCGGCTGTCCACTTGATGCTCGTTAACTGAAGGTGCTCATTGACTGGTGAGAATGGAGATTATATCGAACTCCGTGCTTACGCGGATTGTCTGCAATGGTTAACTGCACATGTATACGTTACTGCTTATGTACTCCTAGCTGAACCTGTATTCCCCGGTGTGCCCACAGAAGCGGCTCCAATCAAATGGAATAAAGCCTAAACTCTGAAGGTTCATCTCTCGCTCTCATTTCACACACCCCGGGGAAACTGGCAAAAAGGGTTAGAGGTAAAGATTTAATTGTTTATGAGATTGCACGACTCCAGAGTCCAGAAAACAATGTTGGTTTAACATGAATACGATACAAATACACTCTGTACAGTGTACATGTATGTCTGTCTCTTATGAGCTCTCTTAACATATAAATAAATTAATCAACAACGATCAGCATGGGTTAATATAAACTATCAGTGTCAAAAATATCACAATGAATGAATGAATGAACGAATGAAGAATAAACGAACGAATGAATGAACAAACGAAAGAAACGAAACAAACGAAGGAGAACGATGGCTAATTATTCATTTAATAAATGCAAGGTGAACTGCTATTTAAATAAACAACAACAACCATGGTGGAGAGATGCATTAGAACAACGGTTAAACGACAACAACCATTGCGGATAAATAAATGCATTGAACAACATATTCACCTGAAAACAACGAACCATCGAAAAGAAACAAGTCGTGGAATGGGAAAACACCGAAAAACAACAAGTATTAATAGTAACCACAATAAACAACACACGTGGATAAATAAACAAACACTGCACATGACGGAGAAACTAAAATAAATAAACAAATAAACACCGCACATGACGGAGAAACTAAAATAAATAAATAGATAAACTCTGCACATGACGGAGAAACTAAAATAAATAAATAAACACTGCACATGACAGAGAAACTAAAATAAATAAATAAATAAACACTGCAGATGACAGAGAAACTAAAATAAAGAAATAAATAAACACCGCACATGACAGAGAAACTAAAATAAATAAATAAACACCGCACATGACGGAGAAACTAAAATAAATAAATAGATAAACTCTGCACATGACAGAGAAACTAAAATAAATAAATTAACACTGCACATGACGGAGAAACTAAAATAAATAAATAAATAAACACTGCACATGACAGAGAAACTAAAATAAAGAAATAAATAAACACCGCACATGACAGAGAAACTAAAATAAATAAATAAATAAACACCGCACATGACGGAGAAACTAAAATAAATAAATAGATAAACACTGCACATGACGGAGAAACTAAAATAAATAAATAGATAAACACTGCACATGACGGAGAAACTAAAATAAATAAATAGATAAACACCGCACATGACAGAGAAACTAAAATAAATAAATAAACACCGCACATGACAGAGAAACTAAAATAAATAAATAAACACCGCACATGACAGAGAAACTAAAATAAATAAATAAATAAACACCGCACATGACGGAGAAACTAAAATAAATAAATAGATAAACACCGCACATGACAGAGAAACTAAAATAAATAAATAAACACCGCACATGACAGAGAAACTAAAATAAATAAATAAACACCGCACATGACAGAGAAACTAAAATAAATAAATAAATAAACACCGCACATGACAGAGAAACTAAAATAAATAAATAAATAAACACCACACATGACGGAGAAACTAAAATAAATAAATAAATAAACACCGCACATGACGGAGAAACTAAAATAAATAAATAAATAAACACCACACATGACAGAGAAACTAAAATAAATAAATAAATAAACACCGCTCATGACGGAGAAACTAAAATAAAAAATAAATAAACACGGCACATGACAGAGAAACTAAAATAAATAAATAAATAAATAAATAGATAAACACTGCACATGACGGAGAAACTAAAATAAATAAATATACACCGCTCATGACGGAGAAACTAAAATAAAAAATAAATAAACACCGCACATGACAGAGAAACTAAAATAAATAAATTAATAAACACCGCACATGACAGAGAAACCAAAATAAATAAATAAACACCGCTCATGACAGAGAAACTAAAATAAATAAATAAATAAACACCGCACATGACAGAGAAACTAAAATAAATAAATAAATAAACACCGCTCATGACGGAGAAACTAAAATAAAAAATAAATAAACACCGCACATGACAGAGAAACTAAAATAAATAAATTAATAAACACCACACATGATGGAGAAACTAAAATAAATAAATAGATAAACACTGCACATGACGGAGAAACTAAAATAAATAAATAGATAAACACTGCACATGACGGAGAAACTAAAATAAATAAATTAATAAACACCGCTCATGACGGAGAAACTAAAATAAAAAATAAATAAACACCGCACATGACAGAGAAACTAAAATAAATAAATTAATAAATAAACACCGCACTTTTATGACAGAGAAACTAAAATAAATAAATAAATTAATAAACACCACACATGACAGAGAAACTAAAATAAATAAATAAATAAACACTGCACATGACAGAGAAACTAAAATAAATAAATAAATAAACACTGCAGATGACAGAGAAACTAAAATAAAGAAATAAATAAACACCGCACATGACAGAGAAACTAAAATAAATAAATAAACACCGCACATGACGGAGAAACTAAAATAAATAAATAGATAAACTCTGCACATGACAGAGAAACTAAAATAAATAAATTAACACTGCACATGACGGAGAAACTAAAATAAATAAATAAATAAACACTGCACATGACAGAGAAACTAAAATAAAGAAATAAATAAACACACGCATACATGACAGAGAAACTAAAATAAATAAATAAATAAACACCGCACATGACGGAGAAACTAAAATAAATAAATAGATAAACACTGCACATGACGGAGAAACTAAAATAAATAAATAGATAAACACTGCACATGACGGAGAAACTAAAATAAATAAATAGATAAACACCGCACATGACAGAGAAACTAAAATAAATAAATAAACACCGCACATGACAGAGAAACTAAAATAAATAAATAAACACCGCACATGACAGAGAAACTAAAATAAATAAATAAATAAACACCGCACATGACGGAGAAACTAAAATAAATAAATAGATAAACACCGCACATGACAGAGAAACTAAAATAAATAAATAAACACCGCACATGACAGAGAAACTAAAATAAATAAATAAACACCGCATACATGACAGAGAAACTAAAATAAATAAATAAATAAACACCGCACATGACAGAGAAACTAAAATAAATAAATAAATAAACACCACACATGACGGAGAAACTAAAATAAATAAATAAATAAACACCGCACATGACGGAGAAACTAAAATAAATAAATAAATAAACACCACACATGACAGAGAAACTAAAATAAATAAATAAATAAACACCACACATGACAGAGAAACTAAAATAAATAAATAAATAAACACCGCACATGACAGAGAAACTAAAATAAATAAATAAATAAATAAATAGATAAACACTGCACATGACGGAGAAACTAAAATAAATAAATAAATAAACTGCACATGACAGAGAAACTAAAATAAATAAATAAACACCGCTCATGACAGAGAAACTAAAATAAATAAATAAATATATAAACACCGCACATGACAGAGAAACTAAAATAAATAAATAAATAAACACCACACATGACAGAGAAACTAAAATAAATAAATAAATAAACACCGCACATGACAGAGAAACTAAAATAAATAAATAAATAAACACCGCTCATGACGGAGAAACTAAAATAAATAAATAAATAAACACCGCACATGACAGAGAAACTAAAATAAATAAATAAATAAACACCGCTCATGACGGAGAAACTAAAATAAAAAATAAATAAACACCGCACTTTATGACAGAGAAACTAAAATAAATAAATTAATAAACACCGCACTTTTATGACAGAGAAACCAAAATAAATAAATAGATAAACACTGCACATGACGGAGAAACTAAAATAAATAAATAGATAAACACTGCACATGACGGAGAAACTAAAATAAATAAATAGATAAACACTGCACATGACGGAGAAACTAAAATAAATTAATTAATAAACACCACACATGACGGAGAAACTAAAATAAATAAATAAATAAACACCGCACATGACGGAGAAACTAAAATAAATAAATAAATAAATAAACACCGCACATGACAGAGAAACTAAAATAAATAAATAAATTAATAAACACCACACATGACAGAGAAACTAAAATAAATAAATAAATAAACACCGCACATGACAGAGAAACTAAAATAAATAAATTAATAAACACCACACATGACAGAGAAACTAAAATAAATAAATAAACACCGCACATGACAGAGAAACTAAAATAAATAAATAAACACCGCACATGACAGAGAAACTAAAATAAATAAATAAACACCGCACATGACAGAGAAACTAAAATAAATAAATAAACATCGCACATGACAGAGAAACTAAAATAAATAAATAAACATCGCACATGACAGAGAAACTAAAATAAATAAATTAATAAACACCACACATGACAGAGAAACTAAAATAAATAAATAAACACCGCACATGACAGAGAAACTAAAATAAATAAATAAATAAACACCGCTCATGATGGAGAAACTAAAATAAATAAATAAATAAACACCGCACATGACAGAGAAACTAAAATAAATAAATAAATAAACACCGCTCATGACGGAGAAACTAAAATAAAAAATAAATAAACACCGCACATGACAGAGAAACTAAAATAAATAAATTAATAAACACCACACATGACGGAGAAACTAAAATAAATAAATAGATAAACACTGCACATGACGGAGAAACTAAAATAAATAAATAGATAAACACTGCACATGACGGAGAAACTAAAATAAATAAATAGATAAACACTGCACATGACGGAGAAACTAAAATAAATAAATAAATAAATAAACACCGCACATGACGGAGAAACTGAAATAAATAAATAAATAAATAAACACCGCACATGACAGAGAAACTAAAATAAATAAATTAATAAACACCGCACATGACGGAGAAACTAAAATAAATAAATAAACACCGCACATGACAGAGAAACTAAAATAAATAAATAAATAAATAAACACCGCACATGACAGAGAAACTAAAATAAATAAATTAATAAACACCGCACATGACAGAGAAACTAAAATAAATAAATAGATAAACACTGCACATGACGGAGAAACTAAAATAAATAAATAGATAAACACTGCACATGACGGAGAAACGAAAATAAATAAATAGATAAACACTGCACATGACGGAGAAACTAAAATAAATAAATTAATAAACACCACACATGACGGAGAAACTAAAATAAATAAATAAACACCGCACATGACAGAGAAACTAAAATAAATAAATAAACACCGCACATGACAGAGAAACCAAAATAAATAAATAAACACCGCACATGACAGAGAAACTAAAATAAATAAATAAACATCGCACATGACAGAGAAACTAAAATAAATAAATAAACATCGCACATGACAGAGAAACTAAAATAAATAAATTAATAAACACCACACATGACAGAGAAACTAAAATAAATAAATAAACACCGCACATGACAGACAAACTAAAATAAATAAATAAATAAACACCGCTCATGACGGAGAAACTAAAATAAATAAATAAATAAACACCGCACATGACAGAGAAACTAAAATAAATAAATAAATAAACACCGCTCATGACGGAGAAACTAAAATAAAAAATAAATAAACACCGCACATGACAGAGAAACTAAAATAAATAAATTAATAAACACCACACATGACGGAGAAACTAAAATAAATAAATAGATAAACACTGCACATGACGGAGAAACTAAAATAAATAAATAGATAAACACTGCACATGACGGAGAAACTAAAATAAATAAATAGATAAACACTGCACATGACGGAGAAACTAAAATAAATAAATAAATAAACACCGCACATGACGGAGAAACTAAAATAAATAAATAAATAAATAAACACCGCACATGACAGAGAAACTAAAATAAATAAATCAATAAATAAACACCGCACATGACAGAGAAACTAAAATAAATAAATTAATAAACACCGCACATGACAGAGAAACTAAAATAAATAAATAGATAAACACTGCACATGACGGAGAAACTAAAATAAATAAATAGATAAACACTGCACATGACGGAGAAACGAAAATAAATAAATAGATAAACACTGCACATGACGGAGAAACTAAAATAAATAAATTAATAAACACCACACATGACGGAGAAACTAAAATAAATAAATAAATAAACACCGCACATGACGGAGAAACTAAAATAAATAAATAATTAAACACCGCACATGACAGAGAAACTAAAATAAATAAATAAATAAATAAACACTGCACATGACAGAGAAACTAAAATAAATAAATAAATAAACACCGCACATGACAGAGAAACTAAAATAAATAAATTAATAAACACCGCACATGACGGAGAAACTAAAATAAATAAATAAATAAACACCGCACATGACAGAGAAACTAAAATGAATAAATAAATAAACACCGCTCATGACAGAGAAACTAAAATAAATAAATAAACACCGCTCATGACGGAGAAACTAAAATAAATAAATAAACACCGCTCATGACAGAGAAACTAAAATAAATAAATAAATATATAAACACCGCACATGACAGAGAAACTAAAATAAATAAATAAATAAACACCGCACATGACAGAGAAACTAAAATAAATAAATAAATAAACACCGCACATGACAGAGAAACTAAAATAAATAAATAAATAAACACCGCTCATGACGGAGAAACTAAAATAAATAAATAAATAAACACCGCACATGACAGAGAAACTAAAATAAAAAATAAATAAACACCGCTCATGACGGAGAAACTAAAATAAAAAATAAATAAACACCGCACATGACAGAGAAACTAAAATAAATAAATAAATAAACACCGCTCATGACGGAGAAACTAAAATAAATAAATAAATAAACACCGCACATGACAGAGAAATTAAAATAAAAAATAAATAAACACCGCTCATGACAGAGAAACTAAAATAAATAAATAAATAAATAAACACAGCACATGACAGAGAAACTAAAATAAATAAATTAATAAACACCGCACATGACAGAGAAACCAAAATAAATAAATAGATAAACACTGCACATGACGGAGAAACTAAAATAAATAAATAGATAAACACTGCACATGACGGAGAAACTAAAATAAATAAATAGATAAACACTGCACATGACGGAGAAACTAAAATAAATAAATTAATAAACACCACACATGACGGAGAAACAAAAATAAATAAATAAATAAACACCGCACATGACGGAGAAACTAAAATAAATAAATAAATAAATAAACACCGCACATGACGGAGAAACTAAAATAAATAAATAAATTAATAAACACCACACATGACAGAGAAACTAAAATAAATAAATAAATAAACACCGCACATGACAGAGAAACTAAAATAAATAAATTAATAAACACACATGACAGAGAAACTAAAATAAATAAATAAACACCGCACATGACAGAGAAACTAAAATAAATAAATAAACACCGCACATGACAGAGAAACTAAAATAAATAAATAAACACCGCACATGACAGAGAAACTAAAATAAATAAATAAACATCGCACATGACAGAGAAACTAAAATAAATAAATAAACATCGCACATGACAGAGAAACTAAAATAAATTAATTAATAAACACCACACATGACAGAGAAACTAAAATAAATAAATAAACACCGCACATGACAGAGAAACTAAAATAAATAAATAAACACCACACATGACAGAGAAACTAAAATAAATAAATAAATAAACACCGCACATGACAGAGAAACTAAAATAAATAAATAAATAAACACCGCTCATGACGGAGAAACTAAAATAAATAAATAAATAAACACCGCACATGACAGAGAAACTAAAATAAATAAATAAATAAACACCGCTCATGACGGAGAAACTAAAATAAAAAATAAATAAACACCGCACATGACAGAGAAACTAAAATAAATAAATTAATAAACACCACACATGACGGAGAAACTAAAATAAATAAATAGATAAAGACTGCACATGACGGAGAAACTAAAATAAATAAATAGATAAACACTGCACATGACGGAGAAACTAAAATAAATAAATAGATAAACACCGCACATGACGGAGAAACTAAAATAAATAAATAAATAAACACCGCACATGACGGAGAAACTAAAATAAATAAATAAATAAATAAACACCGCACATGACAGAGAAACTAAAATAAATAAATTAATAAACACCGCACATGACGGAGAAACTAAAATAAATAAATAAACACCGCACATGACAGAGAAACTAAAATAAATAAATAAATAAATAAACACCGCACATGACAGAGAAACTAAAATAAATAAATTAATAAACACCGCACATGACAGAGAAACTAAAATAAATAAATAGATAAACACTGCACATGACGGAGAAACTAAAATAAATAAATAGATAAACACTGCACATGACGGAGAAACGAAAATAAATAAATAGATAAACTGCACATGACGGAGAAACTAAAATAAATAAATTAATAAACACCACACATGACGGAGAAACTAAAACAAATAAATAAATAAACACCGCACATGACGGAGAAACTAAAATAAATAAATAATTAAACACCGCACATGACAGAGAAACTAAAATAAATAAATAAATAAATAAACACTGCACATGACAGAGAAACTAAAATAAATAAATAAATAAACACCGCACATGACAGAGAAACTAAAATAAATAAATTAATAAACACCACACATGACAGAGAAACTAAAATAAATAAATAAACACCACACATGACAGAGAAACTAAAATAAATAAATAAACACCGCACATGACGGAGAAACTAAAATAAATAAATAGATAAACACTGCACATGACGGAGAAACTAAAATAAATAAATAGATAAACACTGCACATGACGGAGAAACTAAAATAAATAAATAGATAAACACCGCACATGACAGAGAAACTAAAATAAATAAATAAACACCGCACATGACAGAGAAACTAAAATAAATAAATAAACACCGCACATGACAGAGAAACTAAAATAAATAAATAAATAAACACCGCACATGACGGAGAAACTAAAATAAATAAATAGATAAACACCGCACATGACAGAGAAACTAAAATAAATAAATAAACACCGCACATGACAGAGAAACTAAAATAAATAAATAAACACCGCACATGACAGAGAAACTAAAATAAATAAATAAATAAACACCGCACATGACAGAGAAACTAAAATAAATAAATAAATAAACACCACACATGACGGAGAAACTAAAATAAATAAATAAATAAACACCGCACATGACGGAGAAACTAAAATAAATAAATAAATAAACACCACACATGACAGAGAAACTAAAATAAATAAATAAATAAACACCACACATGACAGAGAAACTAAAATAAATAAATAAATAAACACCGCACATGACAGAGAAACTAAAATAAATAAATAAATAAATAAATAGATAAACACTGCACATGACGGAGAAACTAAAATAAATAAATAAATAAACTGCACATGACAGAGAAACTAAAATAAATAAATAAACACCGCTCATGACAGAGAAACTAAAATAAATAAATAAATATATAAACACCGCACATGACAGAGAAACTAAAATAAATAAATAAATAAACACCGCACATGACAGAGAAACTAAAATAAATAAATAAATAAACACCGCACATGACAGAGAAACTAAAATAAATAAATAAATAAACACCGCTCATGACGGAGAAACTAAAATAAATAAATAAATAAACACCGCACATGACAGAGAAACTAAAATAAATAAATAAATAAACACCGCTCATGACGGAGAAACTAAAATAAAAAATAAATAAACACCGCACATGACAGAGAAACTAAAATAAATAAATTAATAAACACCGCACATGACAGAGAAACCAAAATAAATAAATAGATAAACACTGCACATGACGGAGAAACTAAAATAAATAAATAGATAAACACTGCACATGACGGAGAAACTAAAATAAATAAATAGATAAACACTGCACATGACGGAGAAACTAAAATAAATTAATTAATAAACACCACACATGACGGAGAAACTAAAATAAATAAATAAATAAACACCGCACATGACGGAGAAACTAAAATAAATAAATAAATAAATAAACACCGCACATGACAGAGAAACTAAAATAAATAAATAAATTAATAAACACCACACATGACAGAGAAACTAAAATAAATAAATAAATAAACACTGCACATGACAGAGAAACTAAAATAAATAAATAAATAAACACTGCAGATGACAGAGAAACTAAAATAAAGAAATAAATAAACACCGCACATGACAGAGAAACTAAAATAAATAAATAAACACCGCACATGACGGAGAAACTAAAATAAATAAATAGATAAACTCTGCACATGACAGAGAAACTAAAATAAATAAATTAACACTGCACATGACGGAGAAACTAAAATAAATAAATAAATAAACACTGCACATGACAGAGAAACTAAAATAAAGAAATAAATAAACACCGCACATGACAGAGAAACTAAAATAAATAAATAAATAAACACCGCACATGACGGAGAAACTAAAAATAAATAAATAGATAAACACTGCACATGACGGAGAAAGTAAAATAAATAAATAGATAAACACTGCACATGACGGAGAAACTAAAATAAATAAATAGATAAACACCGCACATGACAGAGAAACTAAAATAAATAAATAAACACCGCACATGACAGAGAAACTAAAATAAATAAATAAACACCGCACATGACAGAGAAACTAAAATAAATAAATAAATAAACACCGCACATGACGGAGAAACTAAAATAAATAAATAGATAAACACCGCACATGACAGAGAAACTAAAATAAATAAATAAACACCGCACATGACAGAGAAACTAAAATAAATAAATAAACACCGCACATGACAGAGAAACTAAAATAAATAAATAAATAAACACCGCACATGACAGAGAAACTAAAATAAATAAATAAATAAACACCACACATGACGGAGAAACTAAAATAAATAAATAAATAAACACCGCACATGACGGAGAAACTAAAATAAATAAATAAATAAACACCACACATGACAGAGAAACTAAAATAAATAAATAAATAAACACCACACATGACAGAGAAACTAAAATAAATAAATAAATAAACACCGCACATGACAGAGAAACTAAAATAAATAAATAAATAAATAAATAGATAAACACTGCACATGACGGAGAAACTAAAATAAATAAATAAATAAACTGCACATGACAGAGAAACTAAAATAAATAAATAAACACCGCTCATGACAGAGAAACTAAAATAAATAAATAAATATATAAACACCGCACATGACAGAGAAACTAAAATAAATAAATAAATAAACACCACACATGACAGAGAAACTAAAATAAATAAATAAATAAACACCGCACATGACAGAGAAACTAAAATAAATAAATAAATAAACACCGCTCATGACGGAGAAACTAAAATAAATAAATAAATAAACACCGCACATGACAGAGAAACTAAAATAAATAAATAAATAAACACCGCTCATGACGGAGAAACTAAAATAAAAAATAAATAAACACCGCACATGACAGAGAAACTAAAATAAATAAATTAATAAACACCGCACATGACAGAGAAACCAAAATAAATAAATAGATAAACACTGCACATGACGGAGAAACTAAAATAAATAAATAGATAAACACTGCACATGACGGAGAAACTAAAATAAATAAATAGATAAACACTGCACATGACGGAGAAACTAAAATAAATTAATTAATAAACACCACACATGACGGAGAAACTAAAATAAATAAATAAATAAACACCGCACATGACGGAGAAACTAAAATAAATAAATAAATAAATAAACACCGCACATGACAGAGAAACTAAAATAAATAAATAAATTAATAAACACCACACATGACAGAGAAACTAAAATAAATAAATAAATAAACACCGCACATGACAGAGAAACTAAAATAAATAAATTAATAAACACCACACATGACAGAGAAACTAAAATAAATAAATAAACACCGCACATGACAGAGAAACTAAAATAAATAAATAAACACCGCACATGACAGAGAAACTAAAATAAATAAATAAACACCGCACATGACAGAGAAACTAAAATAAATAAATAAACATCGCACATGACAGAGAAACTAAAATAAATAAATAAACATCGCACATGACAGAGAAACTAAAATAAATAAATTAATAAACACCACACATGACAGAGAAACTAAAATAAATAAATAAACACCGCACATGACAGAGAAACTAAAATAAATAAATAAATAAACACCGCTCATGATGGAGAAACTAAAATAAATAAATAAATAAACACCGCACATGACAGAGAAACTAAAATAAATAAATAAATAAACACCGCTCATGACGGAGAAACTAAAATAAAAAATAAATAAACACCGCACATGACAGAGAAACTAAAATAAATAAATTAATAAACACCACACATGACGGAGAAACTAAAATAAATAAATAGATAAACACTGCACATGACGGAGAAACTAAAATAAATAAATAGATAAACACTGCACATGACGGAGAAACTAAAATAAATAAATAGATAAACACTGCACATGACGGAGAAACTAAAATAAATAAATAAATAAATAAACACCGCACATGACGGAGAAACTGAAATAAATAAATAAATAAATAAACACCGCACATGACAGAGAAACTAAAATAAATAAATTAATAAACACCGCACATGACGGAGAAACTAAAATAAATAAATAAACACCGCACATGACAGAGAAACTAAAATAAATAAATAAATAAATAAACACCGCACATGACAGAGAAACTAAAATAAATAAATTAATAAACACCGCACATGACAGAGAAACTAAAATAAATAAATAGATAAACACTGCACATGACGGAGAAACTAAAATAAATAAATAGATAAACACTGCACATGACGGAGAAACGAAAATAAATAAATAGATAAACACTGCACATGACGGAGAAACTAAAATAAATAAATTAATAAACACCACACATGACGGAGAAACTAAAATAAATAAATAAACACCGCACATGACAGAGAAACTAAAATAAATAAATAAACACCGCACATGACAGAGAAACCAAAATAAATAAATAAACACCGCACATGACAGAGAAACTAAAATAAATAAATAAACATCGCACATGACAGAGAAACTAAAATAAATAAATAAACATCGCACATGACAGAGAAACTAAAATAAATAAATTAATAAACACCACACATGACAGAGAAACTAAAATAAATAAATAAACACCGCACATGACAGACAAACTAAAATAAATAAATAAATAAACACCGCTCATGACGGAGAAACTAAAATAAATAAATAAATAAACACCGCACATGACAGAGAAACTAAAATAAATAAATAAATAAACACCGCTCATGACGGAGAAACTAAAATAAAAAATAAATAAACACCGCACATGACAGAGAAACTAAAATAAATAAATTAATAAACACCACACATGACGGAGAAACTAAAATAAATAAATAGATAAACACTGCACATGACGGAGAAACTAAAATAAATAAATAGATAAACACTGCACATGACGGAGAAACTAAAATAAATAAATAGATAAACACTGCACATGACGGAGAAACTAAAATAAATAAATAAATAAACACCGCACATGACGGAGAAACTAAAATAAATAAATAAATAAATAAACACCGCACATGACAGAGAAACTAAAATAAATAAATCAATAAATAAACACCGCACATGACAGAGAAACTAAAATAAATAAATTAATAAACACCGCACATGACAGAGAAACTAAAATAAATAAATAGATAAACACTGCACATGACGGAGAAACTAAAATAAATAAATAGATAAACACTGCACATGACGGAGAAACGAAAATAAATAAATAGATAAACACTGCACATGACGGAGAAACTAAAATAAATAAATTAATAAACACCACACATGACGGAGAAACTAAAATAAATAAATAAATAAACACCGCACATGACGGAGAAACTAAAATAAATAAATAATTAAACACCGCACATGACAGAGAAACTAAAATAAATAAATAAATAAATAAACACTGCACATGACAGAGAAACTAAAATAAATAAATAAATAAACACCGCACATGACAGAGAAACTAAAATAAATAAATTAATAAACACCGCACATGACGGAGAAACTAAAATAAATAAATAAATAAACACCGCACATGACAGAGAAACTAAAATGAATAAATAAATAAACACCGCTCATGACAGAGAAACTAAAATAAATAAATAAACACCGCTCATGACGGAGAAACTAAAATAAATAAATAAACACCGCTCATGACAGAGAAACTAAAATAAATAAATAAATATATAAACACCGCACATGACAGAGAAACTAAAATAAATAAATAAATAAACACCGCACATGACAGAGAAACTAAAATAAATAAATAAATAAACACCGCACATGACAGAGAAACTAAAATAAATAAATAAATAAACACCGCTCATGACGGAGAAACTAAAATAAATAAATAAATAAACACCGCACATGACAGAGAAACTAAAATAAAAAATAAATAAACACCGCTCATGACGGAGAAACTAAAATAAAAAATAAATAAACACCGCACATGACAGAGAAACTAAAATAAATAAATAAATAAACACCGCTCATGACGGAGAAACTAAAATAAATAAATAAATAAACACCGCACATGACAGAGAAATTAAAATAAAAAATAAATAAACACCGCTCATGACAGAGAAACTAAAATAAATAAATAAATAAATAAACACCGCACATGACAGAGAAACTAAAATAAATAAATTAATAAACACCGCACATGACAGAGAAACCAAAATAAATAAATAGATAAACACTGCACATGACGGAGAAACTAAAATAAATAAATAGATAAACACTGCACATGACGGAGAAACTAAAATAAATAAATAGATAAACACTGCACATGACGGAGAAACTAAAATAAATAAATTAATAAACACCACACATGACGGAGAAACAAAAATAAATAAATAAATAAACACCGCACATGACGGAGAAACTAAAATAAATAAATAAATAAATAAACACCGCACATGACGGAGAAACTAAAATAAATAAATAAATTAATAAACACCACACATGACAGAGAAACTAAAATAAATAAATAAATAAACACCGCACATGACAGAGAAACTAAAATAAATAAATTAATAAACACACATGACAGAGAAACTAAAATAAATAAATAAACACCGCACATGACAGAGAAACTAAAATAAATAAATAAACACCGCACATGACAGAGAAACTAAAATAAATAAATAAACACCGCACATGACAGAGAAACTAAAATAAATAAATAAACATCGCACATGACAGAGAAACTAAAATAAATAAATAAACATCGCACATGACAGAGAAACTAAAATAAATTAATTAATAAACACCACACATGACAGAGAAACTAAAATAAATAAATAAACACCGCACATGACAGAGAAACTAAAATAAATAAATAAACACCACACATGACAGAGAAACTAAAATAAATAAATAAATAAACACCGCACATGACAGAGAAACTAAAATAAATAAATAAATAAACACCGCTCATGACGGAGAAACTAAAATAAATAAATAAATAAACACCGCACATGACAGAGAAACTAAAATAAATAAATAAATAAACACCGCTCATGACGGAGAAACTAAAATAAAAAATAAATAAACACCGCACATGACAGAGAAACTAAAATAAATAAATTAATAAACACCACACATGACGGAGAAACTAAAATAAATAAATAGATAAAGACTGCACATGACGGAGAAACTAAAATAAATAAATAGATAAACACTGCACATGACGGAGAAACTAAAATAAATAAATAGATAAACACCGCACATGACGGAGAAACTAAAATAAATAAATAAATAAACACCGCACATGACGGAGAAACTAAAATAAATAAATAAATAAATAAACACCGCACATGACAGAGAAACTAAAATAAATAAATTAATAAACACCGCACATGACGGAGAAACTAAAATAAATAAATAAACACCGCACATGACAGAGAAACTAAAATAAATAAATAAATAAATAAACACCGCACATGACAGAGAAACTAAAATAAATAAATTAATAAACACCGCACATGACAGAGAAACTAAAATAAATAAATAGATAAACACTGCACATGACGGAGAAACTAAAATAAATAAATAGATAAACACTGCACATGACGGAGAAACGAAAATAAATAAATAGATAAACTGCACATGACGGAGAAACTAAAATAAATAAATTAATAAACACCACACATGACGGAGAAACTAAAACAAATAAATAAATAAACACCGCACATGACGGAGAAACTAAAATAAATAAATAATTAAACACCGCACATGACAGAGAAACTAAAATAAATAAATAAATAAATAAACACTGCACATGACAGAGAAACTAAAATAAATAAATAAATAAACACCGCACATGACAGAGAAACTAAAATAAATAAATTAATAAACACCACACATGACAGAGAAACTAAAATAAATAAATAAACACCACACATGACAGAGAAACTAAAATAAATAAATAAACACCGCACATGACAGAGAAACTAAAATAAATAAATAAACACCGCTCATGACGGAGAAACTAGAATAAATAAATAAATAAATAAACACCGCACATGACAGAGAAACTAAAATAAATAAATAAATAAACACCACACATGACGGAGAAACTAAAATAAATAAATAAATAAACACCGCACATGACAGAGAAACTAAAATAAATAAATAAACACCGCTCATGACGGAGAAACTAGAATAAATAAATAAATAAATAAACCGCACATGACAGAGAAACTAAAATAAATAAATAAATTAATAAACACCACACATGACAGAGAAACTAAAATAAATAAATAAACACCGCACATGACAGAGAAACTAAAATAAATAAATAAATAAATAAACACCGCACATGACAGAGAAACTAAAATAAATAAATAAACACCGCACATGACAGAGAAACTAAAATAAATAAATAAATAAACACCACACATGACAGAGAAACTAAAATAAATAAATAAACAACGCACATGACAGAGAAACTAAAATAAATAAATAAACACCGCACATGACAGAGAAACTAAAATAAATAAATAAACACCGCACATGACAGAGAAACTAAAATAAATAAATAAACACCGCACATGACAGAAACTGAAATAAATAAATAATAATAAAAAAAATTAATAAATAAATAAACAAACAAATAAATAAATAAATAAACTGCACATGACGGAGAAACTAAAATAAATAAATAAATAAACACCAAAAACAAGGAAACAGCCCCGGTGTTTTCCGTTATACCAAGCAGCTTGCTGTCGCTTGCCAAGCACGCTGTTCCTTATGAACCGTTTCCTTTGTGTTTAAGCATGTTGGCGAGTGCTTCACGAGCTGATTTTGTCATGGAACACACCCCGGTACAGCTGAACCCCCAGAAATCTTCCTCTTCCTCGTCGATCGTTTATCCCCTTCCCCTCCGAGCCGGAGTTCCGATCCTCCCTCCTCCCCAACGCCCTCTCCATCAGAGCACGGCAGCGCCATGAGTCTGGCCACGTGGTCTCCGTTCGTGCGTGAGGGTGACACGTTCATGGTGTACGCGGGGCCGGACTCTTTGGTAGCCGTGCGTGCGAAAGCGGGCCACTGTACTCAGACCAAGTACGGCGCCATTCGCCACTCGGACGTGCTGGGCCGCCCGTTCGGTTCCCGCTTCACGTGCACCAAAGGCGGCTACGTGTGGATCCTGCACCCGACGCCCGAGCTGTGGACGCGCACGCTCGTGCACCGCACGCAGATCCTGTACGCGCCCGACATCGCCATGGTCGTCACCATGCTGGACGTGCGTCCTGGCTCGGTGGTCTGCGAGGCTGGTACGTGTCCACCTTCGGCGTCGTGTGCGCGGCCCTGTCCTCGGTGTGAGTGGGAACGCGCGTTTAACTGTCAGCACGTAAACTGGAGCTCTGTGAGAGTGTCAGGGTGGTCTTCACTGGAGCCCTGGACACCACCCCCTCTCCTCCACTCCAGGAGGAACTCTGAACACATTACAAATTCCTGCTCTAAACTATAGGGGGCACGGCATTATCGGTACTGCCAAGCCCTCGGCCAATGACACAAGCCTGATGATGCATACCAAAGAAAATAGGTGTACCGGGTGGGGGGGGGTGATTCCCCAAATGATTGATCCAGCAGGCTGTGGATGTCCCTCAATCACTCTCCCAGTCCGAATTTTCAATCCCACAAGCTCGCCAAGATAACCCTGTCCTCAAGTCGTCATGGCCCACTCGTTTGTTGTGAATGGTTTATGATGAGTACACCGACGTACACCTTGAAACAATCGAGAGAGCACCCTTCTGAGTCTGGTCTGGTTATGGGAGCATGTGCCGGAGCAGCGCCGATCAACGTGCTGCAACCACGAGGCACGTGGTCGGCCCACTGGCCTCCTCCACTCACGAGACTCCCTCGTTGAGAGAATCTGGTGAGCAGGATCAGCATCAGGAAAACGAGCCACATGTCCATACAGCCGTAGCTGACGCTCACGGACTATGCAGGTAACAAATCTCATTTGAGTCTCTCTCAGCAACCGCTCGATGGACACAAAATCCAACCAGCGATAGCCAAGGATTCTCCGAAGAGACCTGGCACCAAAGGAATTTAGTGTCCCTGTCAGATCCCTGGTCACAGTACAAGTCTCACATCCATAGAAAAAGACTGGAAGCACCAAGGACCTGAAGACTCAGACTTTCATCCTCCCGCACAGGTACCGGCAGCGCCACACCCCATTATCCAGTGAAACCATGACTCCCCAGATCCGACCCAGATGTCTTTTGACCTCTGGCTCACAGTCAGCAGAGACATGAATATCTCTGCTAAGGTAATTGAATCTCTGCGTGACCTCAACATCCTCACCACAAACAGGTACAAACAAGACAGCAGTTTCCATGATGTCATTGAAAGCCTGAATCTTAGTTTTGACCTCTGAAACCCGTAATCCCAGCGGCTCCGACTCCTCCTTCAGCACCTCAAGGGCCCCCAAAACCATATCCAGAGACTCCACAAAGATGACTGCATCATCTGTGAAATCAAGGTCAGACATGTTGACATTCCCAAACCATGCACAGCAGCTTGATCTCTCGGACATCCTCCCTAAAATCCAGTCCATACAAGTGCTGAAATGTGTGGGGGCCAGCACACACCCCTGATGAACTCCAGTAACAACTCGAAATAAGTCAGAGATGGCACCACCACATCTCACAACACTCTCAGTATCAGAGTATCGTTCATATATTCGGTTGATCAGTGGTGGTGGCTCCCCACGAAGAACAAAACTGCCGAAACTCTCGCCTGCGTTCGGTGTGGACCTGAAGAGAAAGGATATGGTCAATTGTTGAACTCTGTCGTGTAAAGCCTGACTGCTCTGGGCGTTGGTGCTCAAGCAGATGGTGGTGAAGTCCATCAAGAATTATCCGAGCAAAGACTTTTCCCAGCACTGAGAGCAGCGTCACCTCTCGGTGGTTGTTGCAGTCTTGGCGATCACCCTTCCCTTTCCAGAGAGGGACAACAAGGTCTCTCTTACAGTCAGTTGGGATGATGCCTGTGTTCCAGGCAGATCGCAGAACTGCATGCAGCGACATGAGTGCAGCATTTCCACCAGCCTTGAGAAGTTCAGCATGGATGCCACAGATCCCTGGAGCTTTACCCCATTTCAACCGGTTTACCGCAGCTTCCACAAACGAAGGTGAATCACAGTTGATTGGAGGGTCAGCAACGGGGATAGGAACACCACTGACATTTAACTCCACAGCTGGTGGATCAACTTGGTACAGCCACTCAAAGTAACTGGCCCAGCGGGCCTTCACTTCAGACTCCTCTGTCAAGAGCCGACCACCCTCTACTCTAACTGCAGTAAACCGGGGGATGGGCTTGGAGGAACGTAATGTGTGAATTCCCCTGTAAGCAGGACGAGAATCACATGACCACCGTTGATGCTCCACCCCCTCACGGATTCCTCACACATGGGCCTCCTTGTCCATCCTTAGTGCACGTACAGTTTTACGCCTCCGCTTCCTGAACAGCTTAGCTCTGCCATTCAGCCTGGTCCTGCGACTCTGGTCGATGGGATCCAGTGTCCCTTGAGAGACAACATTCTTCTTCACCCTTCGGTGAGTTCCAAGACATCGACCAGTAACATCAAGGACAGTGGTCTTGAAGGCGCTCCACAACTCTTCAGGATTCCCCAAAGCACCCAGACCCCCCCAAATCTCTACCCAACCTGTTCGCAAACTCCTCAGCTACCCACTCATCCTTAAGCTTGCCAACATCTAGCGTAGGCTGGGATGGTACGTTTCTTCTGGATTTAAGCTGAAACTTCAGGGTTGCTACCACATGCCTGTGGTCGGTATTGAGGAACTGAGCACTCCAGTAGACCCTGCAGTTCTGGATCAACCTCCAGTAACCATCAATGAGCACATGGCCAATCTCTTTTGCCACACCACCAGCGTTGGAATACCAAGTTCAGCGATGATCTTGTGGGCACTGAAACCATGAACCAGCCACCCTAAGTGCATGACTTCTTGCAAAGTCAAGGAACTTAGTGCGATTCTGGTTCACAGTTCCAGACCCATGGTGACCAACATACATCTCCTAACCATCCCTTTCAGTTCCAGTCGATGCATTGAAATCCCCCAAGACGAGAAGTGTATCTGATCTGGGGCACTGATCAACTAAAAACTTGAGCGTGGTGTCGAATGTGTACTTCAGGGTGAGATCACTCACCTCAGTTGGAGCATAAACAGAGACCTGGGAAATGACAACCAAGGAGTGATGAATCCTTCGTCTGATAATACGCTTGTTGACCAGTGTTACCTCAATTATAATTGGAGTCAGCTTATTGGACACAGCTACAGCAACTCCTTGGGCATGGTAACCATCAGCGCGACCAGACCAATAGTAGGTGTGACCACCCGCCATGATCTCGCCGTAATCCGGTCTCCGAACCTCAGAGAGAGCTGCAATACTGATGTCCAAATGCTTGAGCTCAGATGATAACAGAGACAGGTGATCATCCTCTCTTAGGGATAGGACATTCCAGGCACCCACCCAAAGGGATCGACTCAGGTTAATCCAAGAAGACCGCCGTCTGGTGGATGACACCTCAGCACCACCCTAACACACACCACCGCAATATGACCTGGGAAGGTTACCCCATGGTTTTCCTTCTATCATCAAAGAGTTGGGGTCCCGAAGGCTTTGCCCCAATGCCGTCATCCGGTGAGCTGCCCCGTGGAGGGAAGCAGCACAGGAGGTACTCCCAGCCAGAAAGCAGCACAGGAGGAGTGGGTTTTCAGATTTCATTGCGTTTTTCTTGTGGTTTGCGGAATGAAGGGTTTTACGGTGGCCGGAGTGCAAATCCTGCCACCAACCTCCTAATAAAAAGGAACCCAACTGCAGGAGGACGTCCGCAGACACAGTCGGGCACTAGATATGGATGGCCGTTGGCTCACAAGGAGCTTCTTTGCCCCTTGACAGATTTTGTTTTTATTCCTGCTGGGTGTCCATATCCAAACACCATCCTCACCAGAAAACCTGGTGGGGGAGACAGTTTCATTGCCGACCATGGAACAGGTTAGTACACGTTTACGTGGTACCTGCACCGAGTCACAGATCTAATCTGGCCTGACGTGACAATATCATGTAAACTGGAGCCCTTTCGAGTCTCAGGGGTTTAATGAAGAAGTACTACAATTGTAATGAGTCTGGGAGATACCAAATACTTAAAATAATGGTGATGTCATAAATACAGCGGGCATCCAGGGGACCAGTATCCCCGTGTCACACCGGCTGCAGCCCCAGGATTTATAACCTGGTCGTCGACTAGATGAGATACGATATGAACACATCACGTGATTCTGCTCTATACTAGTTTTTACAT
Organism: Eptatretus burgeri; assembly: GCF_056783735.1. Classification (NCBI taxonomy): domain Eukaryota; kingdom Metazoa; phylum Chordata; class Myxini; order Myxiniformes; family Myxinidae; genus Eptatretus; species Eptatretus burgeri. The sequence continues at coordinate 10,002,091 of NC_140967.1, read as the reverse complement.
CCAAGGTTTGGTGAGACTAATGGAAGTGCCAGATTGAATAAGCACATAATAATATTACTGCAACGTGTAGTGTGTATCGGATATGTGACATGGATATAGGACAGTCACAGCGAAGTGTTGATAAGGGACGGTTGGCTTGGCAATCGACAGCAAGCTGATTGGTAATCGAACACACTCTGCGAATCAAAATGCTAACAAACCTTAGTAATATGGTTATGCTTCAAATAAAGGTCACAATTGGGCCGTAAGGGTGTCAGTGGCAATATCACACTTGAAACCATGGCCGAGAGAAACAACACATGAGGCACCGATATCGGTTATGAACGATCCAAATTCGGTCCACATATTATCTGAGGATGGCTCTAAAAGTCAGACGGGCAATATGATTCATCATTCCTGCGTAAAGACTCGTGTAAGCAGCTTTGTTGGCTCAAGATTATTGCCTTTTACTTAGAGGCCTAGCAAGTCGAGACGACTGATCAGTTCATCTGAGGGAGGCGCGATAAGTATAGAATGCCTCACTCGTGTCGAGGTTCCTCGAAACGTATTCCAGTTTAATTGCGACAGTTTAAAAATGTAATTGTCTGTTGGACAGAATTGACCGAAACGTTTGTGGTTATAGTCATTTTTACGTCCGGGAGGTGTGTCCCATCAAAGCCATGATAAGCTATTATACACCTCAACACGAAGTTCGTGCAAGGTGCAAACCATCCTTGGGATGGGAGGGAAGGTAAATCGCTTCAACTTCCGTCATGTGACCCTTTGTCCTCCTGTCAAGTTTGGTTGAGAATGGATAAGTAACCACCGAATGTATCTCAGTCAAAAAAGCAGTCAGACAGACAGATACCATATTGCATATTTAAACTAGAAGGGCACTCGGTAGAGCGCATAACTCTGCCCTGTAAATGCCTGATCCACAAGAACATATCGGGCCCAATACATTTTTGAAATATCATGCTATATATAGTTTTTGAGCCCGATCTCTCCGGTGAAGAATCACTTTCAATATTCTAGTCGTCTGATCCGGATCCTGATCTTCACCAACATCTCATCAATTTGTCGTGGTCACACACCGAACCTTAACCATTGTATTTGCCATGCATTCCTAAATATTATCAAATCATCATGTCGAGCTTTGTTTTCCAGGAAGCTGCTTTGGTAGCAATACCTTCCTATGAGTGACTCTTGGACCTGCTGTGGGCCGGATAACGTGATGGTTCATCAGGGGATGGTTCTTGTCCTGCCATGGGGTGCATAACTCGACGTTCCGAGAATGTGTTGTAAATACGATGGTTATTGTTACCTTTTGAAAGATCACAAACAGTCCAGGGCACGTGATGGCACGAGTTTAGAGTGTAACGATGACGTCAGATTATGAATCGGAGTGATGTTGCTTACCATTGTGAAAAGTGGAGCACTCCCACCGGAGAACAACAACAAGGAAAAAATGCAGTCTTTTTAGTCCTGTTGCTGGACGATCCTCTCTGTCCCTCTTATCTTCCTTTTGCCAAATTGTTTTTGTCAATGCCTCCCCCCCCCCTCTTCCCCAAATATTAAGAGCTCTCTCATGTCCCCCCGACCCCCTCCTTCAATTTCCCTTCACTCTCCACATTGCTTAAACTTTCCTTTTCCTCTTTCTCTTCCTTCCCATCGTCAAGGCACTGGCAGTGGCTCCCTTTCGCACGCCTTTCTGCGTGCCGTGGCACCGAACGGACATCTCCACACAGTGGAATTCCACGCCAAACGTGCAGAACAGGCCCACGAGGAGTTCCAGCAGCACGGCTTCGGGAATGTGGTCACCGTGCGGTTCCAGGACGTTTGTCTAAATGGGTTTGGTGTTGAGGATTCTGCTGATGCAGTGTTCCTCGACATCCCATCACCATGGGACGCTGTTGCACATGCGAGGACAGCCATGAAACGTGCAGGTATCGATGCATTACCTTCAAGGATTTGTAAAGGGGGAAAAAACTTTCAACTCCACGATATGGACCAAACAGTTTGCCTTAAACTCTTCCAGTTTTATTATCATTATTTCGAACAAAAAGTACTCCAATTATAATGTTACTAAAGAACTACAATGCGTCCTTGTAACATGAATACCGACGTCCACAGGTAGTAACAGATTCCCTGCAAACATCTTTTAAATATTAAAAAGAGGAATAATTTTTTCCCTAAAAGTGCTGGAATAAACAGGCGGCGGCAAATTATAATTATTTGTTGCTTCCTACTCAACGCTTTAGTGTGTGTGTTTGTTATTGCGATGCTTCCTGACGTGCTTCCTGGTTGTCCTTGCGTGCGCTGGCAGGAGGCCGCTTGTGCTCTTTCTCACCATGCATCGAGCAGGTTCAACGAACGTGTCAGGTGCTTGAGTTGAATGGCTTTCACGAGACGACCACATTAGAGGTGCTTCTCCGTCCGTGCGATGTGCGCACCATCAGTCTTCAGGTTGGACTTTTCCTTTTCAGTTCAATGTCCTTCCTTCCATCAATCGGCGTTGCTGTTTTTGAACAACTCTACTGTAAACTTCCTCTTCGGCTGAACATTTATAAAATAGAAACTCATTCTATAAATATGGGTTGAACGTTGATCGAAGTATCCTAACGGCCGTGGGAAGCTCGGACAAACTGCTGTTTCGGGTGTTAACCCTTCGTCGAATCGATAGAGGGGAAGCTTGATATACGATCGGAGAGTGAGGCAGAGGCACCTGCGTCAGAGCTACGCCAGGCATCAGTGTGTATGTGGGGTAGAGATGAGTCATTTTGACCACTCACAAAAGGGAGGATCGGGGTTCAGGAGTCAGAAGTTTAAGACACTGGGACTGTAGAAAATGGGAATAACAAGGCAACCAACTAAAAGGAAAAGAAACAAATAACAACGAGAGAGAGAGAGAGAGAGAGAGAGAGAGAGAGAGAGAGAGAGAGAGAGAGAGAGAGAGAGAGAGAGAGAGAGAGAGAGAGAGAGAGAGAGAGAGAGAGAGAGAGAGAGAGAGAGAGAGAGAGAGAGAGAGAGAGAGAGAGAGAGAGAGAGAGAGAGAGAGAGAGAGAGAGAGAGAGAGAGAGAGAGAGAGAGAGAGAGAGAGAGAGAGAGAGAGAGATAACAGAGAGAGAGAGATAACAGAGGGAGAGACCGAGACCGAGGCCGAGGGAGGCTGAGACGGAGATTAACTAAAACAAAAGAGGAAAAATAATGAGAGGAAAAAAAAAAAAGTTGTGGAATTGAAGGAAAACCACTCGTTTTTTTTGGATGCACGTGGAGCGAAAAGCAGGTTGAAGCAATTGGTTCATGTCTGCCATTCTGTCTACAAACGTCAGTTTATGATCAGGGAACAACATAATTTCAATTGAATGTTTTATTCAGAACATGAACCGAAAAACGAACCTATAGTTTTGCAGTACATGGGCTCTGAATTAGTCCCGATCGTGCTTGTGATAGTTTTTTTTTTTTACTTTGTCTGCCTGTCTGGCAAGGAAACAAAATTGAAAATCATTCCAATCAGGAAACTTACTGTTTTTAAGGACGTCATAAAGGACACAAACAAGAGGTACGAACAACGAATGAAACGTGTTGAATAAGGTGGTGTAAAAGATGCTGCATCAATGGTGGTAAACTTATGGAATTTGTTTTCTTCAACTTTTGAAATCTTTTTTATTTCAGTTTAATTGTATATAGGACTTGAACACTGTGGAACACGAATCACCTTATTATCACTTTTTCAAAACCCTTCCATTTAGTAGTACCTGGACAAAATATTACAGCATTTTACATCATCACAACCAATCAAATTTGATGCTCGCAGACCCCGCTCATATCCTTGGTTCTCAAGACAACACAGGGTAATGTGTTCTATTAACTCTCTAGTTAATCCTGTTGGGGGCAAGGCTCCTAAATTTGAAAATCATGTTTTGTTCTTTTCACTTTCGACTGTCCGTGGTGCTGAAATGGAGAAATACGCTGCATCCTGCCATGTGACTGAAGTGATTGATGGTGTGTCAAGCGATTGGCTTTGAGAGGACTGTGCTGTTGGTTCATGGAGATGATTTTATCTTTCCTCTTTTTCTTTTTGCTGCTCTGTTCTCTTTCCTGTTTATGCCTCCACTGACGAAATCGCCAGAGGCATTGGGTTTTCAGGTTGACCGGCTGTCCGTCTGTGCGTCTGTCGTAGGTTTTTGTTACCACGATAACTTCACAACGGCTGAAAAGATCAAAGTCTAACTTGGTACAAGTATGTATCATGATGAAAAGATTAACTGATTAGATTATGGGGTGAAGAGGTCAAAGGTCAGAGGTCCCATTAGTTAAAACTTCTGTTACCGCGTTAACTTGTGAACTAGAAATGGGATTTTGACCAGACTTGGTATAAGTATCTACCGATGTAAAACACAGTGTGTATTTGTTTGTCCCCCTTCATAGGGACAATTTAAGTAGGTTTTTAAAGGCCAATCTTTTAACATGACTGTGTGTTCATGACGGTCTATTTTGAAAATAAATTGCTTTACTTTAAAAATGCTTTGATGCTTTACTTAACTAAGTCCATGAGTTCAGGACGTTTGTTCAACTCCGCATTTATGACTTTTATCCTGCCATGTTGTTAATCTGTTGATGGAGGTAACATAGAAATGACGAATATGTCAAATCGTTCGTGTTACTCATCCGGCACTATGTGTCAAGGCCAACAATCTAAAGTGACCGGTCTCAAACGCTACCATGGGCACCCAGACACATCACCAATACGAACTGAGCTGTTGAATGCGGCGCAAAACATCCAAACCGAGTATTGTGATCAGTCCTGTCCCCTGTACCCGTCGTAGACGGGTATCTGCTAGTTTTCCATAAAAGAGTAATTACTTCTCTTCTATTAGAATCATAGACAGTGACTTGCAACCATGCCTCGAGAGTGGTGTGAAAATGCGTTTTTAAAAATGACAATAACTACAAGGCACAGGGAGGTGAAATCCACTGCACATGAAGGACAAGACGCGCAGAGTGAAACGAGTGTTTATTTATCTCCGTAGGATGTAGAATCGATAAAGAAGATAGAAGCACACCTGATGCTAGGCTGAGGCTTCAGACGTTGGCATGTTCGTGAGGCTGTATAGTCGAAACAAAATGTCCGAGAAGATAAAGAAAATAGGGTAACATTTGTACATATCGTGTTTCAAAATAATGCTTCTTGATACGAAACATCATAACTTCCAGTCTCTGAATATTTTGAATTAAATAATTCCAACTCGTCATTTTTGACGGGATTTTATACTTTGATATTATGATGTAAAGCTGAACTTATTAGATTTTGGCATCAATAGGTCATGTCAGGTAAAAATGTGATACTTGAGAACAGCTGAAAGGATTTAAATCAAACTCTGTTAAAATATGTATAATATGGGTGGAGGTATATCAGTCGACATCTTAACGTTTAAGAGTGCCATTCTAGTGTTTTGTTTCTTTTCATTAACCTCCGCCATCGAAGATCGGAGGTTACTGTTTTCACCCCTTTATGTTTGTTACTTACGAAATCTAAAGATTTCGTAAGTATATTGATGACTTTCGTTTCTGTTTGTTATCTTGCCAAAATGAAGTTTTTGCAAGACATGTTAGTCATCTTGTATGTTTTTTTTTTATTTTATTTTATTTTATTTTATTTTTTGTTTGTTTGTCTGTAATCACATAAAAAAATTCTGCAGAGCACAGTTATTGGAAATTTTTGTAACTCCGCATATCAGAGGCCTATAGAGGTCCCTTTCAGTGCACAAAATTTTGAAGGTCAAGGTCAAAGGTCAAGGTCACTTTGTCGCAAATCAGGGGAGTCGACGAAACCCTTATTTTTTGAGTAATTTTGATCGGATCGTCTTCAAACTTCATGGGAATATAGTTCATGGTCTGGCGCTCAGCTGATTAATTTTTGGCGGCGATTGGCCTTGACCTTCATATGTTTTTTTTATTTTTATTTTTATTTTTTGTCTGTAATCACGTAAAAATCACTCTGCAGAGCACAGTTATCATTGGAAATTTTTGTAACTTCGCATATCAGAGGCCTATCGAGGTCCCTTTCAGTGCACAAAATTTTGAAGGTCAAGGTCACTGTCGCAAATCAGGGGAGTCGACGAAACCCTTATTTTTTGAGTAATTTTGATCGGATCGTCTTCAAACTTCATGGGAATATAGTTCATGGTCTGGCGCTCAGCTGATTAATTTTTGGTGGCGATTGGCCTTGACCTTCATGGTTAGCGCCTGAGGTCAAACATATTTGACCCCAAGGTCAAATTTTTAAGTTTTAGGAACCATATCGTGTAGTACCTCAAATTGAACACCTCGATGAGTGCTTTCTAGATATGTCAAGCTTGAGACATTATGACGTCATTTGGTGACGTTATGAGGCAAACGCATATTTTTCATGGTTACTCTGTAGAACGATTCTCATCGGAATCTCTCGTAGGCAGATATTCCTCAAGGAGTCGCTTCCTGGTGGATTGCAGCTCTGTTCACCTCAGTGTGACCTTAAAGAAGTCACACGTGTCACCTTTTGGCAAGATACGGGTCACCCTGCGGGTGACATTGGTTTATTTTTTTGTTTGTTTGTTTGCTTGTAGGCACGATAACTTGAGAACGGAAGAAGCTACCAATGTCAAATTACACCACGTGATTCAGGAGGGTGATTGCTAGTGCTGATTAGATTTTGGTCAAAATCGGTCAAAGGTCAAGGTCACAGTGAGGTCAAATATTCAATTTTTGATGGTTTGGTACAGATAACTCGAGAACTGAAGAAGCTACCAATGTCAAATTACACCACGTGATTCAGGAGGGTGATGGCTAGTGCTGATTAGATTTTGGTCAAAATCGGTCAAAAGGTCAAGGTCACAGTGAGGTCAAACATCCAAAAAATGATAACTCGAACGGAAGAAGCTACCAATGCCAAATTACACCACGTGATTCAGGAGGGTGATGGCTAGTGCTGATTAGATTTTGGTCAAAATCGGTCAAAAGGTCAAGGTCACAGTGAGGTCAAACATCCAAAAAATGATAACTCGAACGGAAGAAGCTACCAATGCCAAATTACACCACGTGATTCAGGAGGGTGGTGGCTAGCGCTGATTAGATTTTGGTCAAAATCGGTCAAAGGTCAAGGTCACAGTGAGGTCAAACATCCAAAACATTCGATTTTTTGATGGTTTGGTACAGAATCATCGTAAAAACTTCTGGTTTGCGTCGTTACCTTCTTTCGAGACAGCTTTTATTAGACAAGGTCAGAGGTCAAGTTGACGATTTTGTAAGTACCAGTCTATGACTGCTTGTTACTTACGAAATCTAAAGATTTCGTAAGTATATTGATGACTTCCGTTTCTGTTTGTTTGTTTGTTACTTACGAAATCTAAAGATTTCGTAAGTATATTGATGACTTCCGTTTCTGTTTGTATGTTTGTTTGTTTGTTTGTAGGCACGATAACTCGAGAACGAAAGAAGCTATCAATGTCAAATTACACCACGTGATTCAGGAGGGTGATGGCTTGCGCTGATTAGATTTTGGTCGAAATCGGTAAAAGGTCAAGGTCACAGTGAGGTCAAATATTCGATTTTTGATGGTTTGGTACAGATAACTCGAACAGAAGAAGCTACCAATGTCAAATTACACCACGTGATTCAGGAGGGTAATGGCTAGTGCTGATTAGATTTTGGTCAAAATCGGTCAAAGGTCAAGGTCACAGTGAGGTCAAACATCCAAAAAATGATAACTCGAGAACGGAAGAAGCTACCAATGTCAAATTACACCACGTGATTCAGGAGGGTGGTGGCTAGCGCTGATTAGATTTTGGTCAAAATCGGTCAAAGGTCAAGGTCACAGTGAGGTCAAACATCCAAAACATTCGATTTTTGATGGTTTGGTACAGAAACAACGTAGAAACTTCTGGTTTGCGTCGCTACCTTCTCGAGAGACAGCTTTTATTAGACAAGGTCAGAGGTCAAGTTGATTTCGTAAGTACCAGTCTATGACTGCTTGTTTGTTTGTTTGTTTGTAGGCGCGATAACTCGAGAACGGAAGAAGCTACCAATGTCAAATTACACCACGTGATTCAGGAGGGTGATGGCTTGTGCTGATTAGATTTTAGTCAAAATCGGTCAAAGGTCAAGGTCACAGTGAGGTCAAATATTCGATTTTTGATGGTTTGGTACAGATAACTCGAGAACGGAAGAAGCTACCAATGTCAAATTACACCACGTGATTCAGGAGGGTGGTGGCTAGCGCTGATTAGATTTTGGTCAAAATCGGTCAACGGTCAAGGTCACAGTGAGGTCAAACATTCGATTTTTGATGGTTTGGAACAGAATCATCGTAGAAACTTCTGGTTTGCGTCGCTACCTTCTCTCAAGACAGCTTTTATTAGACAAGGTCAGAGGTCAAGTTGACGATTTCGTAAGTACCAGTCTATGACTGCTTGTTTGTTTGTTTGTTTGTGAACAGTATTACGGAAAAACTCCTCGACAGATTTCGACGAAACTTGGGGGGGTTAGTTATGGTCCAAGGATCATGCCATTAGATTTTGGACTTGGTCCCCCCCCCCAAAAAAAAAATTGTTGGAGAAAGATTTTTTTTTTTTGCATTTCTACATGTTTTAAGTGATTTCCAACCCCCCCAAAAAAAATTGTTGGAGAAAAAAAAATTTGCAACTTTTTTAAACAAAATTTCGATTATTTTTTTTTTTGCATTTCTACATATTTTAAGTGATTTCCCAACCCCCCCCCCCCAAAAAAAAATGTTGGAGAAAAGAACTATAACTGTCAGCACTGTTGACATCATATTTAATGAATAAGATATAAGGTTCACTTGAGTGACCCAGCAGTATTGGTGACGGAGGTTTTGCACACTCTCCCGAGTGCTCCCCTTCTAGTTCTTTCTGTTTTTTTGGTTGTTTTATTTCCGTACTTTTTTATGGTTGTTTTTCTCCCTCCCCCCCCCCTTTTATTTTTATTTTTGCTTCTTTTTCTTCCCTTGTTATTCCATTTCTTTTTCCAGTCCCAGTCTCTTTGACTACTAATTACTGAAAGCTGAAACCTGATCTTACCTCTTGTGAAGAACCCTGATGTACCATTGACTCACTCCACCCGATTTCAACCTTGCCTCCTATTCCATCTCCTTCTTTTGCTCCGACGAAGGATTAACGTCCAAAATGTCAGCTTCTCCTTTCCTCCTCCAGCTATTAGTATACTTCAATCGATCTATATACTAAAAGGCTAAGGGACCAGCTTTTTCCGCGCTTCTCCGACTGACAAGGGTGTGCACACTTTTCTTTGACTTCAAACCCACCCTTACGTGTTCGTCGTTTGCAGTCGGTATTATCACTTTTGTAAACCTTTGTTTATGGGGTGTTTTCCAGCAAAAAAACACGCATTCCGTCCCTTACAGACAGACATTTTGCTTTCATGCAGACGACATTTTATGACATACATTTCATGTACTGTATTGTATATCATATAATGTCGTGTAATAATGTAATACTTTGTCTTCACGCTCAATGGTGTTTGACCTTGTGGCTCAGCAGTAAACTCGCACGCCTGTGAAAATGCAGGTCTCGAGTTCGAATCTTGCCGGCATCAATTTTTTTTATTTCTTTCAAATATCCGTTTTGTTCAACACGACGAGCAGGCGAGCTTGACATAGTTGAAGAAATCTGGGCAGTCTTAGTTGTTACAATACCTCCACTTCACTTTACCTTCAGTTGTGTCAAGATATCGTACCCACCCGTGATTTCACGGGTTTCCGCTGGTGTTCTCCACTATAAAAGTGAATTTGTATAATTTATATATACCGTACTTCAAAAACTAAAAAAAAACTACTGAACCAAAATTCAACCAAATTTTACATGTCGCCTAAGGGTACCAGAAATATGATTTCTGTCTGGGTAGCATATCTGGGGGAGGGGTTTAGGGTAGAGGGAACCCCCATTTCTGTCTATGTAAATGTGTATCATATAGTGCTGCCCCGGTGGTAGCTGGTATTGTATATCATCTTCCTATGTGAAGAAGGTTTAAACAACTTGATAATGTGCATTACGGTCATGTTGAAATGTGAGTGAGAAAAATATGAAGTTTTCAAAATGTTTCATTTCACTCGTCTTAAGCGGAGGTTCAAACCAAAGCATCCAACACTGAACTTCGCAGCGAAGAGGAAGTGCGTTTTTGCTCGCACCATATATAAGCAGCAAGAATGGTTGACGAAGGTGATGTTCGTTGACTTCCAAGCAGATGGAAGATGAACTCGGGCAAATTATAGAGTGAATAAAGTGGACTGTTTGTGAAGTACAAGTGGAGCAGACTGACGCTAGCCTTCATGAAGATTAGTTTTCCATTCCATTTATTCCATAATAATGCTCCACTTTCTCAATGCCTTTATTGGCATTTGAATTTCTAAATCTGCTGTCCATGCTGGAAAAATCTCAAAAGCTCAAAATTATTTTTTTCCATTACATCTTTGTTCATGATTATTTGTTGAAGCACAATATCTTGAAAATCTCTGGGCCTTGAGACAAGGGACGAGAGATCAAGTTAGCCCGTTTGTGTTTTTTTTTTTGGGGGGGGGGGTGGTTTGAGTACTTATAATTATATCATGTTCGTGATTGCAGAATCAAATCTTACATTCTCTATTGATCTGTTAAGATTCTTGTAATTTATATGAGAGAAAGGACGTCATTAACCTGCAGTGTACTTGTCTTGACTAAAGACTCATTTGCTTATCAATTTGTTTCCAAAATGTCGATCATATTGTAAAGATATAATGTGGCGCCGTGTGTAGCAATTTCTCATATTCAAGGGCAAGTCCAAGAATTCGTGCACGTTACGTATGGGACGTTCAGAAAGTTTAACCCTCGGAAAAGCAATTAAGATAGTCATTGATTTCAGTGATTTTTATTCCAATGTTGAGAATCTGCAAGGAGAATACCCACAATAATTTATGTCTTTAATCCTTGGGATGATTCTGTAAGTAAAGAAAACATGGTGCATTAGATATAGGACCACAAGAAACATGATTTGTTTTTTCAAAGAAATATGTTCAAGTTCAAAGTTCTCTGAAAATATTTTATCGTTAACCAGAATTTTCAGTTTGGAGAAAGTTGAAACACTTGTGTAACTAATCACAAATTCTCTTACAGAAAAAAAAATATACAGTAGTCAAGAGAGATTTATTAGTGTTAATGAAGGACTCGTTACGTATGGGACAACATTCTCCATCGGCTTTACATGTGATATATATGTACATTGTTGGTGTAAATTGCCTTTCATAACACAATCAACAGGATTGAGCATATTTTGACACAAAGATCCAACATTTAATGGTTCGAAACTCAGCAATTCATGTCGTAGGATATGAAACAAAGTGATTATCCGATTATGAAGTATTATAAATGGAAAATGATTTTAAATTATAATCATATTAACCGTGGTTTGCAAGTACTTCTGAAGAAAATGAAATGCACAACTTTATTGCGGACATATACAAATTGATTAAACCCGGACAGGACACGTCGGACAGATATGTTTTAGTGTGTGTACAAGGAATTAAAATAAACAAAAGAATTTGCATCGAGTAATTTGTTGGTAATTAATTCTTTTTTAATGTTCATAGATTTTTGTTTTGATTTGTCTCAGGATATCAGGGCTTTTGTACATTCAATAGAAGTAATTATACGTGGATGTAAACATTTATCAACGAGACTGAAAATATCAAATCTGGCAAAGTAGTTATAATATGGATTACTTCCACTTACACAAGGGAATAGAAGAAGGTATGAATTTTGTGTAAAAGGGAAATACATATTCCAGTATGTTTCAAAGAAAAACCAGAAACTTAGAGGTGCTTGAAATAATGAAAAACAAAAACTCGTATCTTCTTCAAAAGAAGGTTACATCCCTCCTCACAAATAGAATGATCCAATATTGTTTAGTCTGCCTTAAACTGAGCCATGTGTGGAGGACAGGTCTCATGAGAATGCATGAATGTCCAAAATGTTTGACCTGAGCCTCGTCCTGGTGGTGGAGTTGCCCTCTTCATCAAAGACTCCATTCCTCACACACCATGCACTGCCCTCTCTCCTCCACACCCCCAGGAATACCTCCGGCTACGGCTTCCCCTCCACTCCCACCTCATGTTTACATGTGTTGTACCATCCACCAAACGGTGATGACTCCATCTACATCTCGCTCGCCGAAAACATGGACCAACTTCTATCCTCTCATCCCAACTCTCTCTTCCTCATATCTGGTGATTTCAGTTGTCATCATGCCAGTTGGCTGGGTGTGGATACCTCTCTCACCTGTCATGGCACTTCAGCAAAGGACTTCTATGACTCATTGGGACTGACTCAATCTGCCAACTTCCTGACCCTGATCTCAACCAACGATACTCCATCTCCTCTGGATCTGATTTTGACAAATTTCCCTGAAAATGTCTGCTCTTCTACCTCTGTTCCAATCAGTTCATCTGACCATATGCTTGGAAAAGTGGACATCTCTCTGGCTGTTATCAGAGAACCACCTTAGCGTCGTTGAGTCTGGCATTTCACTCAGGCCGACTGACAGGGTCTCCAAACAACCATCAAACTTCTCGACTGGTCTCCCACTCTACTTCTTCTGACATCATCTTGTCCTGTGAATTCTTTCAAAGAAACTTGCTCTCTCTCATGCACAAATTTATCCCCTCTCGTCTTCAGTTGTCCTACCCTTCCTCTCGCCCATGGTTCACTGAAGCTTGTGGTGAGGCAGTTGTCCTGAAACAACTTGCCTTCGCCTCATGGAAGGCAAATCCAACTGAAGGCAATCTCAGTTCCTTCCACAAAGCTCGGAACAAGTGTGTGTCTACCCTCAGGAGAGCCAGAAAACAACATTTTTCTCATCTCAAGTCTGAACTCTCAAACCTGTCCCTCTTCCAGATCCTGGTGGTGTCCAGTTATCCCACCCCCCGAAGGGAGGGAGCGGGATATTGTAATCATCCGGTTTGTTTGTCTGTTTATTTGTTTGTCTGTCTGTCTGTTAACAACTTTATGGCAAAACGGCTTTAGCAAACACTATCAAATTTAATCCACAGGTGGGCAATGAACCTTGGACGAACCCATTAACTGCTGGGTCCAATTGGATCAAAGGTCAAGTTCAAGGTCACGAAAAGATCAAAATCGTTTTTCGCTCATAACTTCATCAAAAATGATCTGATTTACTTCAAACTAAGCTTATAGTGAACCTTATTCTATTTGTCACTTATAATCCTACCAATTCCGAGAGTGAAAAATGCATATTTGTGAGATCGGTAGGGTCCGAAGTTTTGGGGGTCATGGTCATCGGTCAAAATTACAAATTTTCCATTAACACTAAAACATGGTTACGAAAATACAACTTTACGGAAAAACGGCTAGCTCAAACACTGTCAAATTGTATCCACAGGTGGGTAATGAACCTCGGACGACCCCATGAGCTTTTGGGTCCAATTAGGTCAAAGGTCAAGGTCAGGTCATGAAAAGGTGAAAATAGTTTTTTGCTCATAACTTCGTCAATAAATGGGTGGGATTTGTTGTGCCTGGCACCACTTGTTAAGACTGTTTCTGGTGTATGCTCCCCCTCCATCCCCTCCCTTACCTCAAATGGCTGCACTGCTGACACTGCACGTGAAAAGGCTGAATGTCTAAACTCAGTGTTTGCTTCTAGATCTTGTGTCCCAAACTCATCGCTTTCTGTACCCACCTTACCCAGCCACACCCAGCTGTCCCTGGACTCTGTGTCCTTTTCTCCTGACAAGGTGGAGAGCTTGCTGTCAAACCTCGATTCAGATTCTGCAACTGGTCCAGACGGCATCAGCCCACGTGTCCTAAACACCTGCTCTGCTGCTCTCGTCTCTCTCTCTCTCTCTCTCTCTCTCTCTCTCTCTCTCTCTCTCTCTCTCTCTCTCTCTCTCTCTCTCTCTCTCTCTCTCTCTCTCTCTCTCTCTCTCTCTCTCTCTCTCTCTCTCTCTCTCTCTCTCTCTCTCTCTCTCTCTCTCTCTCTCTCTCTCTCTCTCTCTCTCTCTCTCTCTCTCTCTCTCTCTCTCTCTCTCTCTCTCTCTCTCTCTCTCTCTCTCTCTCTCTCTCTCTCTCTCTCTCTCTCTCTCTCTCTCTCTCTCTCTCTCTCTCTCTCTCTCTCTCATTTGCTTCAGGTCATCTGACATCTAATTGGAAATCAGAAAAAATTACCACCCTGCATATAAAGGTTCAAAAACAGCTCCCTGCATCTGCAGACAAATCAGCCTTTTCCCAATCATCAGCAAGGTTACGGAAACCATCATCGCTTCAGATATTAAATCCTTTCTCTTCTCCAATGGCTTGATTTCCAATCATCAATTTGGTTTTAGACCAGGTCACTCTACCCTGGATATGCTGCTTCTGCTCTCCCAACAATGGATGGAAGTCCTCAATGCCGGACATGAAATCAGAGCCGTATCCCTGGACATATCACGTGCTTATGACACGGTTTGGCACCCTGCCCTGCTCACCAAACTCTCTTCCTATGGTATCCAAGGCCATCTCCACTCATGACTCGCAGACTTCCTCTCCTGTTGCAGTCATTGTGTGGCCCTAAATGGAGTTCTGTCATCCCCTCTTCCTGTCCAGGTTGGAGTTCCTCAAGGCAGCATTCTGGGCCCTGTTATTTTTCTGGTTTTCATAAACGATCTCTCTGACTCTCTGGAAAATCCTCTTTATCTCTTTGCAGATGACTCCACCCTCTGCCGTACCATGTCATCCCTCAGACCGGCAAGCAGCAGCCTCTTCACTCACTGCAGATCTGGGTAAAATAACAAACTTGTCCAACACGTGGAACATGTCTTTTAATCCTGACAAATCTCACACTCTCACTATGTCTCTCTGAAAGGACTGTCTGAACCCCCCCCCCTCCAATCTACTTTCTCACCAATCCTCTTGAAGAAGTTCTTTCATTCAAGCTTCTGGGTCTCACTATCTGCCACGATCTTTCCTGGGAAGGTCACATTTCAAACCTGGCCTCCAAAGCTAGTCGCCGACTGGGAATCCTCCATCGTGCAAAGTCCTTCCTTGGCACACCTGAGCTCCTGATCACAAACAAAGCTTTCATCCGCAGTCTGATGGAGTACTGCTCTCCCCTGTGGGCTGGTGCTCCCTCCTCTCACCTTTCTCAGCTTCACGCTGTGGAAACCAAGGTATTTAGGATCATTAGTATCTCCCATGATGAGGCTGAGTCTTTGGGTCTCTCACTCACTCACCGCAGGCAGGTCGGTGGTCTTTCTGTCTCCTTGCGTCTCCACTCCAGTCTCGCCCCCTTTAATCTGTCTGAGAGATGTCCTCCTCCCCTCCCCCCCTTTAATCTGTCTGAGAGATGTCCTCCTCCCCTCCCCCCCCATGTTTCCACAGGGTGCTCAAGATCCACCAGCAACCCCCTTCTGGTAAAACTATCAAAATCATAAATCACTGCTCACCTCTACTCTTTCATTCCTCTTTTTCACACCTTTGGAATAAACTCCCACACTCTCATCAATCCCACTCTTCCCTCCAGGTCTTCAAAACATCTGTTCACCACCATCTCTCATCTTCCCCCATCCAAAACCACAATATTTTCTAACCCCACTAATCCACGCTAAACCCACCTCCTTCAAATTCCTTGCTTTCTTTCCTGAAAGTCCTTGTCATGTAAGGACCTGAAAGTCCCTGTAATGTCCATCTTGTTTACCCCATGTGCCCCACCCCATCCCTTTCCCTTCCACAGATCTCCTAATGTCTCTGTTCCCCACTGTTTTTCCTTTCCTCTCCCACCCCTCTTGACTTCTGCTCCCCTTGTTGTACGTTCTGTGTGTTAGCTCTCATACGCGCCTAGACATTTTATCCATTGAAATAAAAATGACAACGGGCCAAAGTACTGGTCACATTTTGGTGATGTTGAAGTGGTCTTTCCCATAGACTTTGCACGCAGTGTCCCAAACGTAACGGTATTGTCCCATTTGTAACATTTTATCATTACTTGTAAACTAATTATCTACTTATATTTTAAGCTCGAAATACAGGAAATATGACCAATGTATGATGGATTAGAACTTCTGAAAATTGCATTTAAATTTTTTTGGAGGTTTTTTTTTTATTTTTTTTTATTTTTTTTTTTTGTATACCTTGGTCGAGGCTCGTATGAGAGCGAACACACAACTCACAGCAAGGAGGCATGAGACAAGAGGGGCGAGAGTGGAAGGGACAAAACATTGGGGAACAGACACAGGTGAACTGTGGAAGGGAGAGGGATGGGGATGGGACGGGGAACATGGCGAGGAGAAGATGGACATTACAGGGACTTTCAGGAAGGAAAGCAGGAGAATTGAAGGAAGTGGGCTTGGGTGGATTATCGGGGGTAGAAAAGATAGAGGATTTGGATGGGGGAAGATAAGAGGTGGTGGTGAACAGCTGTTTTGAAAGCCTGGAGGGAAGAATGGGAAAGAATAGAGTGAGGAAGTTTATTCCAAAGGCGGGAAAAAAGAGGAATGAACGAGTGAAGATGAGCAGTGATTCGTGATTTTGGTAGTTTTACCAGAAGCGGGTTGTTGGCGGACCTTGAGCGCCCTGTGGAAATGTGGTTGGGACAAATCGCAGAGAGAGCAGGGGGGCAAGGCTGGAGAGGAGTCGGTAGAAGACAGAAAGACCACCGACTAACCTGCGGTGATTGAGTGAGAGGCCCAAAGACTCAGCTTCATTGCGGGAGATGCCAATGATCTTAAATGCCCTGGTTTCGACAGCGTGAAGTCGAGAAAGGTGGGAGGCAGGAGCACCAGCCCAGAGGGGAGAGCAGTACTCCATCAGGCTACGGACAAAAGCTTTGTAAGTGGTCAGGAGCTCAAGAGGGCCGAGGAAGGACTTTGCACGACGGAGGATTCCCAGTCGGCGACTGGCTTTTGAGGCGAGGTTGGAAATGTGACTTTCCCAGGAAAGGTCATGGCAGATAGTGAGACCCAGAAGCTTGAAAGAAAAGACTTCTTCCAGAGGATTGTTGAGAAAGTGGATGGGGGGGTTTTGTAAACGGTCCTTTCGAAGAGACATAGTGAGAGTGTGAGATTTGACTGGATTGAAAGACATGTTCCACGTGTTGGACCAGTTTGTGATTTTATCCAGAGATTTTATCCAGGAGGTCTTGGTGTTATCCTAAAAAAAAATCCATGCAAAATTGTTATGTATGGGACATCGCTTATTAAAAACAGGAAGAACTTAATGAAGTGAAAATTTATTTTTCTGTGTATGTATTAAAAGGACATGGTGGAGTATTCATGTCGATGTAAAAAAAAATGTTGTAAAGTTTGGTTTCATTTACCACATCACTATTTCAAATTGTCCCATACGTAACACCTTATTTGCATATAGGTGAATTGGTTTCGTGATTTCACACCTTAAACCTGTGACTTTACCATTTTCTTTCAAAGATTAATAAAATTTCACATTCAGACGTGAAAATCTCTTTGAAATTACAGCTGTGGCATGAATATGAAATTCTGCCATCTGAGGGGACCTTCTCTTGGACTTGCCCTCAAGCCATCATCTGTTGTCGACCTCATCAGCAATGCTTACCAAAGCTGAACAATCGGTTAATCTGAGCTGTCAACCGTCTGCTCGATCCTTTTGCGTCTCCCTTGTGTGTGTACCCTGTCAATCACTTGCGTGTGTCTGCCCATTGAGGGAGGTTTTCGGTGGAAGAGGGAGAGGTTGGTTTCATGGCATGGCATTGGAAATGGGGAAAAGTCTGATCAGTGTACGTTGGTGTTTATTTTATTGTCCCTTCATCTTTGTGTTCAATCCCTGGAAAAAGAAACAAGTGAATAATATGAACATTGTGCAAAGTGGTGCTTATGCTCTTGTAGCAGCGTGTGTGCTGTCCGTTAGTTGGGATGTTCAGCTGGGGATTCGTCTACCTGTATCGATGGATGGTGAATGCTAAGGGTTAGGAAAGGTGAGATTAAAAATAAAAAAAATTGTAAGACAGGCATACGTACATCTTTCGTGGCTGACATTTACTCATAATACTGTAATCCATCTGTTTGTGTGTTTAGATTCCTGACATTGGTTGCACCACAAAAAGAGAATGCGTCACAGACAGAGGTTGCACTTCTACGGGTGTGGTTGACAAGGAGAAGGGTTTGTTCCTCTTCAATACGGGATGCATACCCCGAGAGGTTCCTGGACACACTGGTTATCTGACATTTGCTTCGCTGCCTCCTGCACGAGGCTTTTAACGCCGACAATCAGGTGTTTGGACACTTTCTGATGCGGTTATGTCCAACAGAATATATGATGAAGCCAAAGATACCAAGAAACCGTTCGTAGCGGCTCCAATCATTTTCCTCGTGGTAATCTGGTTCTGGATCACATGAGTATGTCAGTAATTACTTTAGTTTAATATGTTGTAATTATTATGCGCGAAGATGTTGAAAGAGTGTGTATATGAGAATTGTTTTGTCTCTGTCTCTCTCTCTCTCCCATTGTTCGAATAAACTTACCTTCAAACTCTCCAGATATCCGTGCACTGGAAGTTGAATATAGAAATCGCAGCTCGCTCGTGATTCCAGACAGGCTATCGTGAGAACACAGTGCAAACAACGAAAAGTATTGAGGAAGAAGAACAAGAAGTCATTATCACGGACTCTATTATTTGTCAATTGCCAGCCATGTTCAGTGGGTTAAACTCCATTTAACTTGAACGATCTTACAGGGGAAAGAAGAAGTGGAAATGTCTATTTCTCCTTGTTGTGAAAGCGAAACATGACATTATGTGTTGAATAAGGATCACTCTTCATGACATTTTTCACAGTTTTGAAGATCCTTCCGATCGAAGGAATGAACGCGTTCTGAAATTTTCTCGAACATGCTTAGTAATAACGAATGATTTAATAACTTGTACACTTGAACAAATTTTGTACACAATGTTTTATGAGACATTTATTGCCACCATCATGGGGATGAAGATTGTCTAAGAAGTAAAACGTGTAATCCTGCTCTCCTTGTCCCTGTTTAGCATTTCTAGGTTTACTCGTAACCTGTCACACGTTGAATCGTGGTGATAGAGGCTCCGTGAGCACGTCCAGCCCCCTTGTGACCTTTAACAGGTGTGCATCTCCGGTAACTGTGAAGGAGGCATTCTATGCCACGCTCGAGTCGGTGGTTGATCAGTGCCCCAAGCGAAATACTCTTCTCATCTTGCGGGATTTCAATACATCGTCTAGCACTGATAGGGATGGTTATGAGGTGTGTGTTGCTCCCCATGGGTCTGGAACTGTGAACCAGAATAGCACTAAGTTCCTTGACTTTGCAAGAAGTCATGGACTTAGGGTGGCTGGTTCATGGTTTCAGCACCCACAAGCTCATCACTGGACTGTCACTGCAAAGGAGATTGACCATGTCCTCATTGACGGTCGTTGGAGGATGATCCAGAACTGCAGGGTCCACCGGAGTGCTCAGTTCCTCAATACTGACAACAGGCTTATTGTAGCAGCTCTGAAGTTGCAGCTTGAATCCAGGAGAGAGGTACCATCCCAGCCAAGGCTGTATGCTGGCAAGCTCAGGGATAAGAGGGTAGCTGAGGAGTTTGCGGACAGGCTGAGTGGGGATTTGGGTGGTCTGGGTGCTTTGGAAAATCCTGAAGAGTCGTGGAGCGCCTTCAAGACCACTGTCCTTGATGTTATTGGTGGATGTCTTGAAACTCACCCTCAGGCGAAGAGGAACTTTGTCTCCCAAGGGACACTGCATACCATTGACCAGAATCGCAGGGCCAGGCTTAATGGCAGAACTGAGCTCTTGAGGGAGTTGAGGAGTAAAACTATATGTGTGCTGAGGGTGGACAAGGAGGCCCATGTGTGAGGAATCTGTGAGGGGGTAGAGCATCACCTGTGGTCAGGTGATTCTCGTCCTGTTTACAGGGGAATTCACGCGTTGCATTCCTCCCAACCCGTCCCTCGGTGTTACTGCAGTTAGAGCGGAGGGTGGTGGGCTCTTGACGGAGGAGTGCGAAATGAAGGCCCGCTGGGCCGGTGACCTTGCGCGGCTGTACCAGGCTGATCCACCGGCTGTTGAGTTTGATGTCAGGGGTATAACTATCCCCATTGCTGACCCTCCAATCAACTGTGAGGTGTTGTGGTTCCATGTCCGACTTATTTACAGTTGTTACTGGAGTTCGTCAGGGGTGTGTGCTGGCCCCCCGCATTCTACAACGCTTGCACCGATTGGATTCTGGGGAAGATGTCTGAGAGATCGAGCTGCAGTGCATTGCTTGGGAATGTCAATATCTCTGACCTTGATTTTCCAGATGATGCAGTCATCCTTGCAGAAACACTGGATGGCCTTGTAGGGGCCTTCAATGCACTTAAAGAGGAATCACAGCTGCTGGGACGATGGGTTTCTTGGGTCAAAACAAATTATCCAGGCTTTCAAAAATATCTTGGATGCTGCCATCTTATCTGTACTTGTTTGTGGTGAAGATGTTGAGGTCATGGAGAGATTCACCTTCCTTGTGCAAGGTTGTGAGTCGCCGGTCATGACATATCTGGGTCGGTCCTGGGGAGTCATGGATTTACTGAATCATGGGGTGTGGCACTGTCGGTATCGATGCAGGAGGACGAAAGTCTGAGTCTTCAGGTCCTTGGTGCTTCCAGTGTTGCTCTATGGATGTGAGACTTGGACTCTGACAAAGAATATGAGACAGAGACTTAACTCCTTCCGTACCAGGTCTCTTTGGAGAATCCGTGACTATTGCTGGTCAGACTTTGAGTCGAAAGAGTGGTTGCTGAGAGAGACTCGGATGAGATTTGTTGCCTGTATTGTCCGTGAGCATCAGCTTCGGCTGCCTGGACATGTGGCTCGTTTTCCTGATGCTGATCCTGCTTTCCATATTCTCTCAGTGAGGGAGTCTCGTGAGTGGAGAAGGCCAAGCGGACGACTGCGCACCTCGTGGTTGCATCAGGTTGATCGGCATCCCAACTAGATGAGGATGTGCCAGGCATCTGCCTGGGGGATGGTCAGACGGAGGCCCCTGGAGTACCGATGTAAAGTGGACACAGCGACGGGCTCCTCTGGCACATGCTCCCATACTTAACCTAACCTAACGATTTCAGGTAGTTACAATTCACTTCACAAGGTTCATTGCCCTGTGCACGCAAAGTGTAAGGGGGAGGGGGGGGTTGAGGAATTGGTTCACGTCTGTCTGTCTCTCCGTCTGTCCATCTACAAACATTCGTTTATGATTGAGGAACAACTTGATTTCAATTGAATGTTATATTTTGTGCACTAATCGGAACAAAATCCTGTAGTTCAGCAGGAATTTGTCCTGATTATGCATGCGCAGAGAGGAGCGAGACAATTGTTTCACTCTGTCTGCCTGTCTGGCAGTTGAACAAAATTGAAAATCATTTCAAACAGGAAACTTACTGTTTTTGAAGGACACAAACAACAGGCACGAAGAACTGATGGAACATGCAAGATAGGGTGGTGTAATAGACACTGCGTCAACGGCGGTAAACTTCCGGAATTTAATTTTGTTTTTTAATGCAATCTTGAAAATCTTTATTTAATATCAGGAACACTTCAGAACACTAATCGCTTTCTTGTCACTTGCAAGCACCTCCAGTTTCTCAGTACTCGGACATGTTGAAAAAGGTGGTGTATAAGACACTGTTTCAATCATGCTGAACTTGTGAAAAAATATATTTTTTTCATGAACTTGAACAACTATTTGATTTCAATTGAATTACGGAGTTAACAATGTGTGGGGTAACATGTTCTATGAACTCTCTAGTTGTACAATGTTTCCTGCTTGTGGAGTTTTGCTCGTTTGGCCCATCGTTCCTTATCCATTCCTCATTTAACCACTCATCCTGATATTAGTTGATGTACTTGTACCTCGTCTATGCGAGTTATGAAAAGTAGAACTGACAGCGCAAAACATTTCCATGTTAAAAAATAATAATAAAAGGAAAACGGGTTATTTGCAGATAAAGAAAACAGTTTAGTCTTGTATGATGCATCTAAAAACATGATGGCCCAATTCCATGTAACATGACATGTGATGCAGTCAGGGTAAACCTCATTTCTGCCCAATTTTCATGTATAATTGGAAAAGGGGGGAAAGTTTGATGTTCACATTCAAGGAGCACCAGATTTGTCGAACTTGGCCTCATATTTTAAATCTTTTTTTTAAGAAGAAGAGCCGTAGAGTTGTGAAATGTGAAGTTATTTGCACAATAACAAAGCCTTTATTGCGACTTGCACATTTGTTTACGCGTCATGTGTCCGGTTGGACTTGTGGAAGTTTTGAGTACAATAATGCGTACACCATACAGAACCAACAACATTGTATGCCATCTTCACAGTGGTTGTACCCCCTCCCCACCCACCCCAATGCAATTTGGGGGCCAAATCTTCCCCACTCTTCACTGCTGCCCGGATTCGTCAGGCAGTGTGACCATGGTCAGAGCACCGATCAGTCCCCATGGATCAGCTCTGTCTCTGTCTCTGTCTGTCTGTCTGTCTGTCTCTCTCTTTCTCTCTCTCTCCTCTCTCTCTCTCTCTCTCTCTCTCTCTCTCTCTCTCTCTCTCTCTCTCTCTCTCTCTCTCTCTCTCTCTCACTCTCTCTCTCTCTCACACTCTCACACTCTCACACTCTCACACTCTCACACTCTCACACTCTCACACTCTCACACTCTCACACTCTCACACTCTCACACTCTCACACTCTCACACTCTCACACTCTCACACTCTCACACTCTCACACTCTCACACTCTCACACTCTCACACTCTCACACTCTCACACTCTCACACTCTCTCACACACACACACACGACCCTGATTTCACCAAGGTGGGGTACACCATCTCGGATGTGGGGATCCCTGGGTCACTCCTGGGAGAACGATTGGCTGTCTCTTTGCCGTTGGCCTGTTCAAGAGAACCGTCCAGGGCACTACCATTTGTTACTCTTACTGTTACGACAACTCTTCGAATCTGTTGTGACACAAGATGTAAAACAAGGGAACTGTATTGGTTCGTGAAGATGGCAAGAATGTTCTGGTAAATGTGCGCTTCAGATGCAAAGTGAAAAATGATGTTGAATTGTGTGCTGTGTAGAAATACACAAAGTGCAGTGCCAAACAGGCACCATCACGTGTTTGCTGTGATGTTTTAACACAAACAAATGCTAAAGTGATGTGAAAGTTCAGGGAAATATACTGAACCTTGATTCACTCATATGCCCCTAACCCTAACCCCAACCCCTTCTTCCCCCACCCACACACACCTCCAACCACCCCCATTTTTCCTGCTGTAGGTAATAAATAGATGGCCCTACATAGCTCATGTTATAGAAACCATTGTAGGGCGAGTAGGACGGCTTGGACCCGAGAGTTCGAATCTCAGCCCAGCTATAAATTGCCATCCTGGTGTCTTACAGGCTCAATGATCCCCATGATCATCAATGTGTGTGCCATCCCTCGGATGGACGTTTAACTGGGCGTCCCATCTGCCGACATTCGTTGACGGATGTTAAATATCCCACAGTGTTCTTCACGAAAAGTCGGCAAGCTCTCGCTGGCTCCCTGAACTAATTACAAATTTCTGCCCCAAACCTACTTTACACAAATATTCGGCCTGGCCATGTGAAAACTGGGAATTTTTGGGGCTGTGAAAGAAGTAGTAGTTGTAGTTTGGTGTTGGTAGTGGTACCAGTCGTCGTTGAGGAACTATCTTGTTTTTAGCCAATATCTTTGCAGGGAGTTCAAGAAGATCTCGGAACCTCACATTCAATAGTCCAAGAAACTAAATTTAATATCAATTAAAATTAATTTATTTTCTTATTAACATAATATTTAAAGTGATGGTGGGGGGGTGAGGCAAATATATTTTGTATCCTGGATTTCAATCCCTCCTGTTTGCAGCAGGGGTCAGTAAACCACTTGTACTGTGGCACGTGTACAGGTGAAAATCGTAAGTAGTCGTCTGCCCTCCCCTCACAGGGTTGGGTGGAGTTGTACCCATGACATGACCCCTGGGTACTACCAACATGTATGCCAAATTTGGTGGACACTGTCCGAGCGCTGTATTTTCTTTTATTTTCGGACACACACACACACACACACACACACACACACACACACACACACACACACACACACACACACACACACACACACACACACACACACACACACACACACACACACACACACACACACACACACACACACACACACACACGATTGCCTTGATTTAATAAAGTAGGATAGCGCCTTTTGCCAATGGAAACACGGTCCTGGATGTTTTCCTCTGAGCATACAAACTTGTAACGGTCAGACTCGTGAGAAGAATGTTGATTTTGTCCGTGGTGTTTAGACATGTGTTTATTATTTTCGCATGAGGAAGTGGGTGGTGGTGGTATAGAAGTGGTTTTGATACCAAACTGAGAAAAGTAAATTGTTAAAAAAGGAAAACGAGTATTTATTAATTATATCCACTGCTGTAAAATCAAGACTGTTCTGTAGACATCAAGAAACTTGAACAAAATGCATCAATTGGCCCGTACACCAATATTTCTTAAAGTACCATGTTTAATGTGGAGGGAGAGTGGTATGAGGGTCACGTGATTTCGGTGTGACTTGTTTACCTGGAAGCAGGTCCAAGGAACTGACTCGCCTCAACTTCATCAAACCTTGTCTTACACTTTGTTTAAATAATTAAACACAGAAGGCACAGATTTTAAATAAATAAATACTGATATCAAGGCTCATGGAAGATGTGGACACACTCACAGAACAGCATGCACAAAAAGGAGAACTGTGAACAGGAAAGAATGGACAAATAGGAATTGAAATGGTCACGAGTAGGGACGGTAGACAACACGAGACGGCACGTAGTTGGCAAGTTAAAGGACGGGAAGGAAGGGGGTAATTGGACTGACAAAAGAAGGCGATAATGGATAATAGAAGAGAGTGAAAAGAAGGAGGGAGCTTCTGAATCATCACAAAGTGTGGGTTCTCAGTTGAGTGTGTGCAACTAGGTGGGGTTTGTCAGGGGGGATCTCTGCTCTTGCGTATGGCAACTTGGTTACCGGGTAGCTATCATTTCTTGAAGCACGGCTGTGCCGGTGATGCTATGCCCCTCTGCCAGTACACTGGCACTCATCTCACCAACCTCGGAAAGATGACAGGCTGAGTCAACCCCACCTGGTGTTAATTCAGCAGCCAACAGGGCTTTACTCAGCACCTTAAGGTCCTAAACCAGCCACCCTAGCTGCTAAGCCAGCACCAGGCTTGTCAGGGGAATGGAGGTCTGAAATCGAAAAGACTTGCAAGATCATATATACACGTACATATATATCAATCAATCACAAAAAACTTCTCATACATTTGTCATCGGCCACAACTCAAACTTCGCGAAAAGGAGGCAAGCCATCTCCGGAAACCTCAATAAATGACAAATTCCTCCTCCAGCATACAGGGGCACTGCATTAGTGGCACAGCCCACGATCTCAGCAGCAGCCTCAGACTCCATATGGAATGAATGATGTGTTAAAAGGCAGCGCTGCCAAAAACTCCCCAATAACAAACTAAAAGTTTGATAAATAAACACATAGATGTGTTCACACAAGTGTTTTACCAGTTGCTTGGAAACAGGTATCCTCTTCTGTGACTGTGCTATCACTCATCAGTTCTGCCTCATTTTGACCTCCTGGTTGTGGTGCCACCACCACTGCACAAGGTTGCAGAGCAGTGGAAGATTTGGAGTCCTCTCCTTCCTGGCTCCGTGGAAGCCAGCACGGACAGAGCTGTGAGCATGCCGTCTGAACGAGATGTACACATGCGCTCCTTCGGGCGAGAATGTACACCCAGGGGTCGAGGATGCTGTTGAGGAGGTACAGGTGGAATATGAATACATCTTTCGTGTCCTCTTTGTTCCTCGATATTGGGCTCTTTGTGATCACACTGATGAAACCTCGAAACTGAAATGACAAGAAAAAAAAAATAGATGGTCTTGAGAAACATCTCACTGTTTGTTAAATCTAAAGTTCATGTTTACATAAAGCAGACATCGTGCAAGTCGTCTTGGCAAAGAGCAGACATTTTCCCTTAAAATAGAAGATAAAAGGATGCCAGTAACATGAAGAAAATGTGACCAGTAAGAAAATCTCTCTCTCTGTCTCTCTGTCTATCTGACACACACACACACACACACACACACACACACACACACACACACACACACACACACACACACACACACACACACACACACACACACACACACACACACACACACACACACTTGATGGATTCCAGGTGGTTCTCTGGCCGAGACGAGCATCATGATGTGTCGCGCTGACCTCAGGACTCATGAGAGGGACTCATGAAACAGGATGACTCAAACGCATCCAGGACGATGTGGGGAATATTTCCATCATTGGTGTATTATTTGCTTGAGAAAGAGTGAACCCTGCAACATTCCAGGAATAATAAACACCATTTCTGTTTCATAAATAAGCGAGGAAGGATGATTATAAAAGAAGCAGTTGTTTACATCAAGAGAACACCATGTGGGTGAATGTAAATATACAGTGTATATATATATATATATATATATATATATATATATATATATATATATATATATATATATATATATATATATATATATATATGTATATATGTAACACCCATCTCACAGTTACAGTCGGGTTGGGAATCGAGCTGGGGCTGGACAACTCAAGGTTCAGTGTGCTATCTCCACAACGTCTGGTCAGAATGTTGAGCTCGAGTGGCAATCCAGAATTTACTGTTCAAATCATTTAAAAATAAATCATTATGATTGGAACAAACTTTGGAATTTCAGATCCTCAGGCAGGCCAACATTCAGGGCACAAAGTGATTGGTGATTCAAGATGGGAGGGAAATCCCCCAAAATCCCATTTTATGGTCATTGTGTCTGATTTACAGCTTGATAACACAACGTGAACGTTTGTGTAATCCCTGACCCCCTCCCTTTACTGGCATATTGAATGTGTGTGTCCAAATGCACAGAGTAAGTGTATGGAAAAGAGGAAGGGTCCAGGTTATGGTATATATGCAAAAAGTAACATCATTTGAGTACATTATTTCAGGCTTCGTGAGCTGATATTTTCCTACTTCCCCTTCCCTTTTATGATTACACCCTGAAACCTCTGCTTCTTCCCTTTTATAAGTGCACCCTTCCACCTCCGCTTCCCCTTCCCTTTTATGATTACACCTCCGCTTCCCCTTCCCTTTTATGATTACATCCTTACACCTCCGCTTCCCCTTCCCTTTTATGATTACACCCTTACACCTCCGCTTCCCCTTCCCTTTTATGATTACACCTCCGCTTCCCCTTCCCTTTTATGATTCCACCTCTGCTTCCCCTTCCCTTTTATGATTACACCCTTACACCTCCGCTTCCCCTTCCCTTTTATGATTCCACCTCTACTTCCCCTTCCCTTTTATGATTACACCCTTACACCTCCGCTTCCCCTTCCCTTTTATGATTCCACCTCTGCTTCCCCTTCCCTTTTATGATTACACCCTTACACCTCCGCTTCCCCTTCCCTTTTATGATTACCCCCCCCCTTGCAATTCACCCCCTAACTCCCCCTACTATACCCACCCTCACCATGCTTTTTAAAATTTTGATGGTCAAAACTCTTTGCAGAGCGTTGGTGATGCCGAAGCATATTTTTTTTGACATGCGTTACACGAGGTGGTTTGCCATTGCCTTCCCAATATTGTTTGTCCATGCTTCATGTTAAGCAAGGAAGCAGCACGTACCATTTTTAAAGTCTTTGGTATGACTCAGACGGGTTTGAACTACCGACCTCCCAGACTCAGAGCGGACGTTCTACTGCCGTGCTACACAAGCCTAATAATTAATATAATCCCAGAATGCCATTGGGACGCTGGGGGACTAGATTTTATGTGCGGATTATCATGCTGCGCAGATACAAAAGGGGGACTGAAGTGGACACTCGGGGAGTGTATCATAGACCGGATGAGTGAGAGTGCACTTGGGACAGTGGAGAGGGAGGGGGAGAGACAGAGGAAGAGAAAATATCAGAGAGAATGAGTTGGTGTGCTGGGTCCTCTTCTGCATGTACTCACGTTCCAATGGTAATTATAATGGTACGTGAGTGTCTATTGATTACGTACTATTGAAATGTGAGCACTTCATCTTAATTACTTATTATTGGACCGTGACTACATGTATTAATTATGTCCATTACTTATGTACCATTACAACATACCTTATAAACCTTTTAAACCCATTTATACTTTTCAGACATTTACACCATTTCACCCTGTAGACCTTCACAGCTTTCAGACCTTTCAACACCCTTAAGACATCTTCGACCAATTTGACCTTGAGACCCTTTGAGATGTTTCAAGACCTTTTTTTATACATGGTGTAGGCTCGTGGAAGAGCTGGGACAGAACAGATCAGGAAACAACAGAACAAAAGGGATCAGCAGGAGAAAGGGGAAACGCCAATCGCAGGGCAGAGGGAGAAGGGAGACTGAGACGGACAAACAAGGGATGCAGGTAATGATGAGGGGTAGGGGTGAACGCAAGGGCTGGACAAGATAGATATACAAACAAAATTTTGGGAGGGTGTGGTGGTTTAACAGGTGGAGAAAATATCATGGCTTTGGATGAAAGATGCCCTGAGATGGTGGCGAACACCTGTCTTGAAGACCCGGAGGGAAGAATGGGATCGAAGAGAGTGTGTAAGGCGGTTAACAGGCGGGAAAAGAGAGGAATAAATGAGGGGAGGTGAGCAGTGGTTCTAGATTGAGGAGGTTGAAGTGGTAAGGTATTTCTGGAGTGAGTGAGTGAGTGGGTGGTGTGTGTGCTTTCTGTTGGTGTGAGTGTGTTGTTTATGTTGTTGTGCATTGTTTCTTTTTGTCCTCCATCTCTCTCTTTCCTTCTTTTTCTTTGTTTATGGAGGAATGAATCTTGCAAATAGTTTTTGTAAGGTTCACCTGGCTGTGCCTGGATGGATTTGAGGGTAGAGGAGTAGCAGCCAAAACCTGAGAGGCCACATACCTCTGCCAGGCTGAATACATTACATTTTGTAACCCACTGATAGGGCGGATCTGGATCCGGACCTGAAACAAAATGTAATTGGCTTGTTCTTGTCACCGACAATGTCTTCAGAAAGTACTCGCACCCCTCGACTTTTGTCACATTTTGTTGTGCCACGGCCTGAATTTAAAACTGATTAAATCAAAAAAGAC
This sequence comes from Eptatretus burgeri, assembly GCF_056783735.1. Taxonomy (NCBI): domain Eukaryota; kingdom Metazoa; phylum Chordata; class Myxini; order Myxiniformes; family Myxinidae; genus Eptatretus; species Eptatretus burgeri. The sequence continues at coordinate 9,972,805 of NC_140967.1, read as the reverse complement.
TTTCACCGAAATACACAAAATATCCCATAATGACAAAGTGAAAACATGTTTTTCGAATTTTTTTTACAAATCGATTAAGAATTAAAAGCTGAAATGACTTGCACAATAAGTATTCGACCCCTTTGCTGTGACCTCCAAATTGAGCTCGGTACATCCACTTTCCTTTGATCATCCTTATGATGTCTCTACAACTTGATAGGAGTCCACCTGTGGCCAATTCAATTGATTGGACATGATTTCGAAAGAAACACACCTTTTTATATAAGGTCCCACAGTTGACTGTGCATGTCGGAGCAGAAACTCCACCAGGAAGTCCAAGGAACTGTCCTCAGAACTTTGAGATATAATTGTGAGGAGGTATAGATCTGGGAAGGGTATAAAACAATTTCTCGAGTGTTGAAAGTTCCCAAGAGTACAGTGAGCTCCATCATTAGGAAATGGGAAAATAAGGAACTACCCAGATTCTTCATAGAGCTGGCCGTCCGACCGAACTGAGCAACCGGGCAAGAAGGACCTTGGTCAGGGAGGTGACGAAGAACCGAATGACCACTGGCAGAATTACAGAGTTCTTTGGCTGAGATGGGAGAACCTGCTGGAAGGCCAACAATTTCTGCAGCACTTCACAAATCGAGGCTTTCTGGGAGAGTGCCCAGACAGAAGCCTTTTCTGAGAATAAGGCACATGACAGCACACCTGGAGTTCGCAAATAGGGCACGTGAAAGACTCCGAGAACATGAGATAAAATATTCTGTGGTCTGATGAGACGAAAATTGAACTCTATGGCCTGAATGCAAAGCGCTACATTTGGCGGAAACCGAGCACAGCTCATCACCCATCTAACACCATCACTACCGTGAAACATGGTGGTAGCATCATGCTATGGGGATGCTTTTTTTTAGCAGCAGTGACCTGGAGACTTGTAAGGATAGAGGGAACAACGAATGCAGCCAAATACAGGAAAATCCTTCAGGAGAACCTGCTTCAGAGTGCAAAAGATCCTACACTGCAGGTGAAGATTTACGTTCCAACAGAACAATGACCCTAACCATACAGCCAAAGCAACAATTGAACGGCTTCAGAACAATAACGTGAAAGACCTCGAGAGGCCCAGACAAAGCGAGACTTGAAACCCATTGAGAATCTACAGAAAGACTTGAAGACTGCTGTTCACCGACGCTTCCCATCCAACTTGACGGAGCTTCAGCAAATCTGTAAGGAAGAATGGGAGATAATCCCCAAATCCAGATGTGTAAAGCTGATACAGACATACCCACAAAGACTCGAAGCTGTAATCACTACCAAAGGCACTTCTACAAAGTATTGACTCAGGGGGGTTGAATACTTATTGATGCAAGACATTTCATCTTTTCATTTTAAATTAATTTGTAAAACATTTCTAAAAACACGTTTTCATTTTGTCATTATGGGGTATTTTATGTAGATCGGTGACAACATTTTTTTAATTTAATCATTTTAAATTCAGGACGGAACACAACAAAATGTGATAAAAGTCGAGGGGCGTGAACACTTTCTGAAGGCACTGTACCCAACTCATCCATCAAGTTTCATCCAAATCCGTACGTCACTTTGAAGATATCTTGCTGTATTTCGTTTACGGCCCCATCTCTCAATGGTGAAGAATCACTTCAGAGATTACAAATTTCTCGTATCCAAATCCATATCTTCACCAACATTGAATCAATTCTTCCTCGTCACATACCCAAGCTGTTCACCAAGTTTCGTCCAAATCCGTCCAAAACTCTTTGAGATGTTGTGCTATCTATCGTTTTTGGCCCGATCTCTTAATTTGTGAAAAATCACTTTTTAAATTCTAGTATCTGGATCCGGATTGGTATCTTCACTAAAATCGAATCAATTCTTCCTTGTCTCACACCTTTACCTGTCCACCGAATTTCATCCGAATCCGTCCACAACTTTTTGAGGTATCATGTTCGTAGACAAACAAACAGGGGTGAAAACACAACCTCCGTCCACCTTCGGTGGTGGAGGTTATAAAGATGAAGTGAGCGATTCAGAGTAAATGTTGTTTTGGATCATGTCTCCTGGGGAAGTTCTCATCAGTTTATTCGTTCCTTATTCCTGATTTATTGAGCATTACGTCATATTTAAGTTGCTGCAGTGTTTCATTTTCACTGATTATTGTAATAAATGCCGTGCCATTGCGTCTCAAGTTTCCCAATTACCCCTTGCCTTTGGCCGAAATCGCTGTAGAACTTTGAATTTGCAGGGCTGTCGTCATATGCTCTCCCACAGAATTTGAGGCAATACTCCCCCCTTTGGAACACCTGGGGGAGGAGGCAGGAGGGAGGAGTAAACCAAGTAGCTACAACCTTTGTCTTGAGAGTCTGCCCCCCCCTCATCCCTTTTTTTTTAAATGAAGAAATCTATCAATCTTGCAAATATATCCATGATGTTCAACAGGGAAATTGTCTTCTCTTTCCAATGGTATCACATACTGCTGGGTGTCAACTGGGGGAAAAGGACAACAAAGCAGTTTTCCTTGTCATTGATTTGTTACATTTTATGAAAAGTTTGAATGAGTGATTAATTATATTTAGCGAGTGGAATATTCATAGATTCCATGCTTTTTGGGAACATTGTTTGATTGAATGTTTTACGGGCCAAACATTATTGATTAGAAAGGCCCTCGGTAGAGCGCACACCTCGACCGCGTAATGCCTGATCCACGAGAACATATCGGGCCCATTACATGTTTGACATGTCATGTTATACATGTTGTACAGTTCTATATCGATTTTTGGCCCCATCTCTCAATAGTGAAGAATCACCTGAAAAATTAAATAACTCTCATATCTGGATCCGGATTCGGATGTTCACCAAAGTTGAATCGATTCGTCTTCGTCACACTCCTAACCTGCCCACCAAGTTGCGTCCGAATCCGTCCATAACCTTTTGAGATATTGTGCGAAATATAGTTTTTGGCCCAATCTCTCAACGGTGAGGAATCACTTGAAAAATTCTCAGATCCGGATCCGGATTCAGATCTTCATCAAAGTTTAGCATTGCCGTCTTTGGCTGGTCACCTACATGCACAAAAAAATTCAGAACGATTGCCTGGAAACTGTGGCCAAAAATCGTGTGACAAACAAACAAACAAACAGACAGGAGTGAACACGTAACCTTCCACCTTCGGTGGTGGAGGTAATTATATTCGGCCACAACCACTCAGCATCGCGTACCGCTCCATAGCACGTGCGGACCGGCACTTCATAGCCCTGGTCGACAACATTAGAGGGCTTCATCTTCATCATCAACTCGTAAGACAAAGGTTGTAGCTACTTGGTTTACTCCTCCCTCCTGCCTCCTCCCCCAGGTGTTCCAAAGGGGGGGGGGGGTAGTATTGCCTCAAATTCTGTGGGAGAGCGTATGACGACAGCCCTGCCATCTCGATCGTTTTCACCCTCATTTTACATTTTCAGTCGATATTGTAACTTTCGCAGCCCGGAGCGTCCATTTGCCCCGTTCAGCTGCTCTTCTCACCACTTTCTCATTTCATTCGATTTCTCACTCATTTTCACTGTTAATCCGTTTCCTTTCTTGCCTACTCCGATTATTTATTTATTTGTTTTTTCTTCCAATTCCCTTTTTTTGGACTGTATGGTACACAACATAAAGTTGACCTCCCTCCCCCCTCCCCCCCCGCCCCAAAAGAAAAAGAATTTTCCCAGAAGAGGAAGCACAAGTGGCCACAAAGTGCTCACAACCTTAAATTTTTCGGGGACTGTCTAATCTTAGGGCTCTGACCCCATGTCCATTTGACCTCACTGTGTGAGCTCGTACGCCCCCCACTCCCACCCTGACTTTTCATCGCGATTGACGCCCTTGAACGCGCGCGCGCACGCGCGCACGCGCGCACGCGCGCACGCGCACACACACACACACACACACACACACACACACACACACACACACACACACACACACACACGGATTCTTGGCATATTCCATGTAGTGTAGTAGATAGTAGAAAAATCGTGCAAATGATGATACAAGCATCAAATTTGGCATTTCTGTTCCGCAGGGCTTTCTGATCAAATCTTCCCGATTGACCATTTGAAAATCCAAATTTTGAAAAATTTGAAGAAAAAAAGAACTTCAAAAAAATTTGAAGTCACAGCGGCTGAAATTCTTGAAGCGCAAGTGAACATCCCAGACAGAGAACCAAGGGGAGATGCAGTCATCATTGATGGCTCAGCACTTATCAATGCACTACCTCCACGCACTTCAAAGATATTTGATGACTATGCCAAAGAAGACATCATCCCAAAGGTGGAATCCGATGGTGCCAGGTACGAGAGGGTGGACGTAGTGTTTGATGTGTACAAGAAGTCAAGTCTGAAGTCCGAGGCAAGTCTGAAGTCCATTATCATTAAGGCTAATGACACGGACGTACTAGTCATAGCAATATCTGTACTGCCATCCTTACAGGAACTAGGTCTTGAGAACATGTGGATTGCCTTTGGCCAAGGAGCCAAGGTGTGATGGATTCCAGTCCATGAGGTAGTTTCTGCAATAGGACCTGAGAAAGCGAGAGGGATCCCATACTTCCATGCGTTCACTGGATGTGACGGGAAGAAAACTGCATGGCAGACTTGGAACGTCTTTGATGATGTTTCTGAAACATTCACCAATCTCAGCCAGCATCCAACATTGATTCGTGATCTTGACTTTTTTGAAATTTTTTTTCTTCAAATTTTTCGAAATTTGGATTTCCAAATGGCCAATCAGGCAGATTTGATTAGAATCCCCCGGAGAACAAATGTGCCAAATTTGATGCTTGTATCATCATTTGCACGATTCCTCTCAAAAATTGCTGTTATCTGCCCCACTAATTGGACACTGTGGCTCAGAGGTTGGTTTGGGCTGCAATGAACTTTTCGTCCTGGTTCGAAGTCCCGAGGCCCTTTTTGATCCGTTTTGTGACGGAATATCGAGTATGGAACTGCACCGTCATATTCAGCGGATAATAAAGGTCAGAGAACACCCACTTCCACGTATTTGCCCGACGGGTGACACGAAAATCAATTTCTACCATCTGTGAGATTGGACATCATGGCCTGATAAGATGAGGACGAGTTTAAGATGAAAACGCTGAACCTCCAGCCCCTGCCGGTGGTGTGTGGTGTGTGGTGTGTGTGTGTGTACGTGTGACTTACGGTGAACGGCATGACGCAGCACAAGGTGATGACCGTGATGGCGATCACGACGTTCAGAATGTCCTGGTCTTCATGGCTCACGGCACTAAAGTGCGCCGACCTCGGCTGGAGACGTCGGCGCCGCTTCTTTACCAAACCGAAAAGCACGAAGAGCACGACGAAATTGCTGAACACCATGATGATGAAAAGTACCATCATGAGGAGGCTGTAGAGCAGCGCAAAGGTCCAGTTGCCGAGTTTCCAGTTGCCTTCCCTGAAGACCGTTTGGGACTCGTTGCCCTGGAAATCTGGAACGTGCACGCTCTTGTAGCACCACGTGCCAGGCTCGTATTCCCGTGTTCCCCCAACGCCGAGCAAGGGCAGAGCGCACACCACGGCGCTGAACGTGTACACGAGGCCCAGGAAGGTGCGGACCGCACACCACCGGGTCAGTCGGGACGAGTGGAAGGGACGCGCTATGGACATGTAGCGCTCGAAGGCGAGGCCGCACAGCAGGAACTGCGTGACGAGACTCGAGTAGAGGAGAGAGGTGGATATGTAGAGGCACAGAGCATCACCGCCCAGGACGGTGACCGTCTGGTTTGTGATCAATGCCGCAAGGGGCACCGGGACCACAGCACATGTGGTGATCAAGTCGGTGACCGTGAGAGCGAGCAGCATGGAGTGAAACGCTCGGTTCTTGCAGGGAGATCGTGCGAGGATGTACAAAGCCAAGAGGCTGCCCAGAAAGCCAAACAAGAACATAACGTGGGTGACGCACGCAATGGGCGTCGGCGTGATGAAGTCGTGGTCCAGCCGCTGGACCCCCATGTGGCCTGCAAGTCCAGGTGGCTCAGCTGGAGGAATCTCGCCGCAGATTCTGTGGCTCGTGGGAGGAGTGTTCAACACTGGAGCGGACGATCTCGAGCGGTTTCCCGACTCATCGGGAGGTTATATACAGAGGCGATCGAGGTCCTGTCAACGCAAGCTGGTGGGAAACCAGATGTTTCCTGAACCGTTACTTCCAATCTGTGAGAGGCTCCTTCGCACGGAGATCTGTGTGAACCGTCAGGGTGCCTGTGTCACCTTCTAATATAGCCGGTTTGCGGACGGGGCACAGCTGTGTGCTTATGATGAGGATCGACTGGACTTCTGGTCGATATAGGAAGTAAAAGGGGGTTCGAGGGTGTGGACGTGTGGGTGGGTTGAGGATCTTTTGGGGGAAGGGAACGGGGTGATGAGGAACGAATGAACAGCTGTTGTGGAGACTGGAGAGGAAGGACGAACTAACCGCTACATGTGGCGTTTGTCCCAAGTTCCTGCCATAAAAGTGAGCACGAGTTTCTGGTGGAAGCGTGGTTTATAGGATGGTCTAGGACTCCGCACTCCTGAAAATGAAGAAGGTGGCGTGAAGGGTGGTAGGGGTCACGCGGAGGAGGTGGTTGGGTCACACGGAGGGGGTAGTGGTGGTGGGTGGTTGGGTGGGGGGGAGGAGCGGTACATCATGCGCATGGTTTAGTGAAATGTGTGTACAGACTATTAGTATGAACATAAACTTTTAAACGTTTTCTTTATTATAAACGAGGAAATACCTCCCGTCACTTCACTCAAGGGAAGACAAAGAGAGAGGGAGGGGAGAGGAGGAGTGAGGGGAGGGAGAGGGAGTGAGGAGGGATTGGAGGGGAGTGAGGAGAGGTGGGGGAAAGGAAGGCATCATGAGGGGAAGGGAGGCAGTGTGAGGGGAGGGGAGGGAGAAGGTTGGGGAGGGAGAGGGAGGGGTGAGGAGGGATTGGAGGGGAGCGAGGAGAGGTGGGGGAAAGGAAGGCATCATGAGGGGAAGGGAGGCAGTGTGAGGAGAGAGAAAGGGAGGTAGTGTGAGGGGAGGGGAGGGAAGGCAGTGTGAGGGGAGGGAAGGTAGTGTGAGGGGAGAGAAGGGAAGGTAGTGTGATGGGAAGGAAAGCGAAGGCAGTGTGTGGGGAGAGGGAGGGAAGGCATTGTGAGGGGAGGGGGAAGGCAGTGTGAGGGGAGGGGAAGGAAGGCAGTGTGAGGGGAGGTGAAGGGAAGGCAGTGTAAGGGGAGGGGAGGGAAGACAGTGTGTGTAGAGGAGGAGGGAAGACAGTGTGAGTAGAGGAGGAGGGAAGGCAGTGTGAGGAGAGGAGGAGGGAAGGCAGTGTGAGAGGGAGAAGGCAGTATGAGGGGGAGAAGGCAGTGGGAGGGGAGGGAAGGCAGTGTGAGGGGAGGGAAGGCAGTGAAAGGGGAGGGGGAGGGAAGGCAGTGTGAGGGGAGAAGGCAGTGTGAGGGGAGGGAAGGCAGTGTGAGGGGAAGTGAAGGGAAGGCAGTGTGAGGGGAGGTGAAGGGAAGGCAGTGGGAGGGGAGGTGAAGGGAAGGCAGTGGGAGGGGAGGTGAAGGGAAGGCAGTGGGAGGGGAGGTGAAGGGAAGGCAGTGGGAGGGGAGGTGAAGGGAAGGCAGTGGGAGGGGAGGTGAAGGGAAGGCAGTGGGAGGGGAGGTGAAGGGAAGGCAGTGGGAGGGGAGGTGAAGGGAAGGCAGTGGGAGGGGAGGTGAAGGGAAGGCAGTGGGAGGGGAGGTGAAGGGAAGGCAGTGGGAGGGGAGGTGAAGGGAAGGCAGTGGGAGGGGAGGTGAAGGGAAGGCAGTGGGAGGGAGGTGAAGGGAAGGCAGTGTGAAGGGAAGGCAGTGTGAGGGGAGGTGAAGGGAAGGCAGTGTGAGGGGAGGTTAAGGGAGGGGAGGGAAGGCAGTTTGAGGGGAGGGGAGGGAAGGTAGTGTGAGGGGAGGTGAAGGGAAGGCAGTGTGAGGGGAGGAGTAGGAAAGGCAGTGTGATGGGAGGGGAAGTGAAGGAGTGTGAGGGGAGGGGAAGGGAAGACAACATACCTGGCCATTACTGAGGTGAAAGTGCTTTCAGTTGTTGATTGCAAAAGCTAACTTGTTGCTGGTGCAGACTTTGGTTTCTTTGAATCCTCATTCTTAGTGTCACTAATAGGTAATCTCTCTGGTGCTTGTTTGTTAAATGTTTTCACATATTGGACGTATTACAGTAAAGAGCAATGTCTATTCAACAAAGTGAGCATGCAACTTTCAGACTGTTTTCCTTAACCTTCCTCAAATCCTGCAGATCTAAACCGCGCTTCTGGACCTTTTGAACGGCATGTTGTCGAACCTTCATCAGTCGGTGTATTACCTTACCCGTCTGTCAGCAAAGTAATCGGCTCGTTTTACCGGCCAATTATAAACGCCCTTCTATTCATTTAAAAGGAACACGCTCTTGGTGCGTGCTTCATTTGCAAGTGACTTAACTTGGTTTTGCTGCTATGTTGCAAATGGGATGTCCCAGGGGTGTTTACCTTTTCGATTGATACATCACCAGGCAATGTGTAACTGGAACATGCCCAACAGGGCCAAAAAATTTTTCCTCAAATAAAACGCTGATTTATATGAAGTTGGAATCGCTCAGAATTGACGTCGATTCTGGTTCACCTCTCGGTTCCTTTCGATTCCATGGTTGGAATCGAGTACGATTGAGTCAATTCCACCCAACATTATGAAGCACTCAAAGTGGTTGATAAGGAACGGCTGTCTGAGTCATACTAAACACTGTCCAGAGACGACTGCAGACGACCGGAGTATCAAACAATGTGCGAATTGGACAAATAAACACTTGTTTTTTTTTTTTAGCAGTTGTAACTACTGCTAAGTTCGAATCCGAGGTTTAAATTTTGAACTTCTGTTCGGGTTAAGAGATTCTCTCGAGCTCAGCACATTTCAGCTGTAATGCTTTTAAACATCCAGAGTTTTATCGAGATGGAGGAGGAGGAGGGGGTTGGGAGGACGTAAGTATGAGGGGAAGGGAAGGGAAGGCAGACATGCGATGGAACGTTATTTACGATTCATACCGTCTCATCAAAATGGTTCTGCATAGAATAGCAGTGAAGATAGAAACAAAATAATGTCTGAAATACCTTTTATACCGCACATGCTTTAAACACCGCCCGGACACGTCCTGATATGAGCACAGCCCGGACACGTCCGGAGATGAACAAAGTCCACCCTTTGCATATCGACACTTTCGGAGACTAACACCGCCCAGAGATAAACACCGCCCAGCCATGCTCCTCCAGGTTAATCAGCTTAATTAAGGAGGTAATTACAGTCAGGTGTTTCAAACAATGGCATGACGATCAGGAGTGAGTTTGGGTGGCCCTGCCCGATGTGAAAAACATCAACTTTGTTCATCACCACTGAAGTCTGGTCTTCACCACACAGATTTGTGTGGTCTTCACCACCACACAGCGTGTCATGCCCCGATAAAAAGAGATTTCTGAGGACCTCAGAAAAAAAAGAGTTGTCGATGCTCATCGGTCTGGAAACGGTTACGAAACCATTTGTAAAGACGTGGAGCTCCACCAATCCGCTGTCAGACAGATAGTGTACAAATGGAGAAAATTCAATACCATCGTTACTCATTCCAGCTGCGGTCGTCCAACAAAAATCACTCCAAGAGCAAGATGTACAATAATCCAGGAGGTCACAAAGAACCCCAGGGTAACGTTGAACGATCTAAGGATCTGCAGGCCTATCTTGCATTGGCTAATGTCAGTGTTCATGAGTTCACCATCAGAAAAACACTGAACAAGAATGGTGTTAGCAAGAAGGAAACCACTGCTCGACAAAACGATTTTACATCGACAAAACACGTGTACACACGGCAGTGATCAAAGACTCAAGTGAAGGACCCGTGATTGAGGAGTCATCAAAATAGCTCAAGGACTTTAGAAAGTTAATCTTATCAAATCATTGTTCGAGGATCCAGTAATGAAACTGCTCTCATGTTTCCATTATTGGTACTGGTGGATCCCGCTATTCGCGGATTCGCGGTTCCTGGACACCGGGTATTTGCGGGTTATAAAGTGTGACACGCTTGTACATTCGCACTTTGCATATTTACTTTTTTGTTTTTGTTTTTCTATAAACTTCAGGACTGGTCTTCTATATCCACCTGGGAAATTGGAAATGAGTCAACATCACAGCGTTACATAAAAAGGTGCAAAAACGGATCCACTTAACTACAGCCCAATTAGCTTACTGTACTTCCAATCAGCAGACATGGAATCCATCATCACAGTTGACATCAAATCATTCCTTTTCCACAGCAGCCTTATCTCAGATCATCAATTCGGATTCAGACCCGGTCACTCTACCTTGGACATGCTGCTTCTACTCTCCCAACAATGGATGGAGGCCCTCAATATCAGACATGAGATCAGGACCATCTCTCTGGACATATCTCGAACTTTCAATACAATCTGCTATCCTGCCTTGCTCTCCAAACTGTCTGTCTCAGGAATCCAAGGCCAACTCCACTCTTTGATAACTGACTTCCTTTACTCTCGTAACCAGCATGTGGCTCTCAACGGAACCCTCTCATCCCCTCTCCCCATCAAGGCTGGAGTACCCCAAGGCTGTGTTCTCGGCCCCAAATTAATCCTAATCTTCATCAATGATCTCACTGACTCTCTCAAAAATCCTCTTCATCTCTTTGCTGATGACTCCACTCTCTGCCGTGACATCTCTCATTCTTCTGACAGACAGGCAGCAGCCTCTTCCTTCTCCGCAGACCTCGACAACATCACAAACTGCTTCAACACAATTTTGCTTCTGTATCAATGTTGTCCACCTTGTGCATTCTCCCCTCCTACCCCTCCTCATAACCTGCATCACTTGCTTATCCGTTTCCATCTACTTTCTCCCTCCGCACTGCTAGTGTTGTGTCCCCTTTCTCTTCCTGTTCCCTTTGTTAGGTTTTGTCCTGATTTGTTCTGTGTAATCTTTCTTCCATGAGCCTGGACCATGTTAAAAAATTTTTTTTTTTAATGTCCCGATATTCACGACATTTTTCAGGAGCCGTGCGGGGTGGGGAGTGTGTGCGTGCGTGAGTGCGTGCACGCATTAGTGTACGAGAAGGGAGCTACTTCAATTCAATGGAATTTCATATTTTGAATTCTGGAGTTTTTTTAATTTTTTTTTTTTTTTGTATACCTTGGTCGAGGCTCGTATGAGAGCTAACACACAAGGAGGCATGAGACAAGAGGGGCGGGAGTGGAAGGGACAAAACAGTGGGGAACAGACACATTAGGTGAACTGTGGAAGGGAGAGGGATGGGGATGGGACGGGGAACATGGCGAAGAGAAGATGGACATTTCAGGGACTTTCAGGAAGGAAAGCAGGAGAAATGAAGGAAGTGGGCTTGGGTGGATTATCGGGGGTAGAAAAGATCGAGGATTTGGATGGGGGAAGATAAGAGGTGGTGGTGAACAGCTGTTTTGAAAGCCTGGAGGGAAGAATGGGAAAGAAGAGTGAGGAAGTTTATTCCAACGGTAGGAAAAAAGAGGAATGAAAGAGTGAAGATGAGCAGTGATTTGTGATTTTGGTAGTTTTACCAGAAGGGGGTTGTTGGCGGACCTTGAGCGCCCTGTGGAAATGTGGTGGGGACAAATCGCAGAGAGAGCAGGGGGGGCAAGGCTGGAGAGGAGTCGGTAGAAGACAGAAAGACCACCGACCAACCTGCGGTGATTGAGTGAGAGGCCCAACGACTCAGCTTCATTGCGGGAGATGCCAATGATCTTAAATGCCCTGGTTTCGACAGCGTGAAGCCGAGAAAGGTGGGAGGCTGGAGCACCAGTCCAGAGGGGAGAGCAGTACTCCATCAGGCTACGGACAAAAGCTTTGTAAGTGGTCAGGAGCTCAAGAGGGCCGAGGAAGGACTTAGCACGATGGAGGATTCCCAGTCGGCGACTGGCTTTTGAGGCGAGGTTGGAAATGTGACTTTCCCAGGAAAGGTCATGGCAGATAGTGAGACCCAGAAGCTTGAAAGAAAAGACTTCTTCCAGAGGATTGTTGAGAAAGTGGATGGGTGGGTTTTGTAAACGGTCCTTGCGAAGAGACATAGTGAGAGTGTGAGATTTGTCTGGATTGAAAGACATGTTCCACGTGTTGGACCAGTTTGTGATTTTATCCAGATCTGCAGTGAGCTAAGAAGCTGCTGCTTGCCGGTCTGAGGGATGACAGATGGTACGGCAGAGGGTGGAGTCGTCGGCAAAGAGAAATAGAGGATTTTTCAGAGAGTCCGAGAGATCATTGATGAAAACCAGAAAAAGAACAGGGCCCAGAACGCTACCTTGAGGAACTCCAGCCTGCACAGGAAGAGGGGATGAAAGAACTCCATTTAGGGCCACACGTTGACTGCGACAGGAGAGAAAGTCTGCGAGCCATGAGTGGAGATGGCCTTGAATACCATGGGAAGAGAGTTTGGTGAGCAGGGCAGGGTGCCAGACTGTGTCAAAAGCACGTGATATGTCCAGGGATACGGCTCGGATTTCCTGTCTGGCATTGAGGACCTCCATCCATTGATGGGAGAGCAGAAGCAACATATCCAGGGTAGAGTGACCTGGTCTGAAACCAAATTGATGATTGGAAATCAAGCCATTGGAGAAGAGGAAGGATTTCATATCTGAGGCGATGATGGATTCCATCACCTTGCTGATGATTGGGAGAAGGCTGATTGGTCTGTAGTTACAGGGATCTGTTTTTGCACCTTTTTTATGCAGGGCAGTGATGATAGCAGATTTCCAAGCAGATGGCAGATGACCTTGGGCAAATGAGAGGGTGAATAGAACAGAGAGAGGGTGAGCAAGAGCAGAAGAGCAGGCTTTGAGGACATGTGGGCTGATGCCGTCTGGACCGGTTGCAGAATCTGACTCGAGGTTTGAAAGCAAGCTCTTCACCTTGTCAGGAGAAAAGGATACAGAGTCCAGGGACAGTTGGGTGCGACTGGGTAAAGTGGGTAGAGATAGTGATGGGTTTGGGACACAAGATTTAGCTGCAAACACCGAGTTTAGACATTCAGCTTTATCACGTGTGGAATCAGCAGTGTGGCCATTTGAGGTAAGGGAGGGGATGGAGGGGGAACATACACCAGAAACAGATTTGATTAAACGCCACCAGGATTTTGAGGAGGGAGAGAGGTTTGAGAGTTCAGACTTGAGATGAGAAAGATGTTGTTTTCTGGCTCTCCTGAGGGTAGATACACACTTGTTCCGAGCTTTGTGGAAGGAACTGAGATTGCCCTCAGTTGGGTTTGCTTTCCATGAGGCAAAGGCAAGTTGTTTCAGGACAACTGCCTCGCCACAAGCTTCAGTAAACCAAGGGCGGGAGGAAGGGTAAGACAACTGAACACGAGAGGGGATAAATTTGTGCATGAGGGAGAGCAAGTTTCTTTGAAAGAATTCCCAGGATGAGTTGATGTTTGAGAAAGTAGTGATAGGAGACCAGTCTGTTAGTTTGATGGCTGCTCGGAGACCCTGCCAGTCGGCTTGAGTGAAATGCCAGACTCGACGGCGATGAGGTGGTTCTCTGATAACAGCCAGAGAGATGTCCACTTTAACAAGGACGTGGTCAGAAGAACCAATTGGAGCGAAGGAAGAGCAGCAGATATTGTCAGGGAAATTTGTCAAAATCAGATTCAGAAGAGATGGAGTACCATTGGTTGAGATCCGGGTCGGGAAGTTGACCGATTGAGTCAGTCCCAATGAGTCGCAGAAAGCTTTTGGTGAGGTGCCATGGCAGGTGAGAGAGGTTCCCACACCTAGCCAACTGGCATGATGACAATTGAAGTCACCACATAAGAGGAAGAGAGAGTTTGGATGAGAAGATAGAAGATGGTCCATGTTTTCGGATAGTGAGGTGTAGATGGAGTCATCACTGTTCGGTGGACGGTACAGTACACATATAAACATGAGGTGGGAGTGGAGGGGAAGCCGAAGCCAGAGGTATTCCTGGGGGTATGGGGGAGTGAGAGCAGTGCATGGAGAGTGAGGAATAGAGTCTTTGATGAAGAGAGCAACACCTCCACCAGGACGAGGCTCAGGTCTGTCATACCGTAAGAGGGAGTAACCAAGGAGAGATACTTGGGAGTCAGACACGTCTTGGAAGAGGAAAGTTTCTGTTAGGCAGATAATGTCTGGTTTGTCAGTGGCAACCTGTATGGAAAGATCTGAAAGGTTTGAGCGAAGGCCCCGGATATTTGAGGTCCACACTTTTAATGAAGAGGAAGGGGAGGAGGCTTTGGGTGCAGGAGGTGGAGGGGGAGGGGGAGGGTAGGACAAGGGATGAGGGGGGCAGGTAAGGAGGGTTGCTGAAGGAGTGTGGGGTATTGCAGAATAGCGAGGGGAGGGGGCCGAATGAGGAGGAGAAAAGGCTCTGTGGTGCTGGGGGAGAGGGGGGACAAGAGACAAGGAAGAAGGCAGTTGAGGATTTGAGGAGGTGGAGTGAAGAGATGGAGGTGGGAGGGCAGTGGAGGGAGGCAGGTTGGTGGATGAGAGGGGAGCAACTTTGAGAAGGAAGAGTGAGGGGGATGAAAGGTGGGAGAAAGGTGAGGGGGAATTTTTGAGAGAGGTGAGAGGGAGGCTTGGAGGGAGAAGAGTGGGATGGTTGCTTTGAGAATGAGAGTGAGGGGTGAGGGGGTGAGTTGGCACTGAAGTTGGAAAAAAAGAATGGTTGATGGAAAGTGAGCATCCATGGCAAACTGTGGTTTTTAAAAGTTTTAGGTCAGAGATGCGATTTAACACAATTCTTGATGGATGCAATGAAGGCGAATTCAGAGAATGGAGAGAAGAAGCGCTGTTATAGTTGGATTTTTTAGGCAAGGAATGAAGGAGAGGTCGAAATGAGAGCAGTCTGTTAAAATAGCAGAAGAGTAGTGCATTGTGGAACAGTAAAGAGTACCACATGTGTGAGAGAGGAAGATGAAGCATTATAAGATCGTTTTTGTTGTTAAAAATAATGTATGAGAGAGTTCAACAGATTAGGTCATGGAAGTGTAAAAAAAAATCGAGGAAGAAGACGAGGAGGAAGTTAAGAGGAAGAAGAAGAAGCAGAATCGGGAGAAGGTGAGCGTGTTGTTGTTGTTGTTGTAGGGTATTTTTTATTTTTTTTTTGAGAGAAGAAAGAGATTAGTTGGGAGAATGGGGGATGTTTGGAAAGTGGGGAGGATCAAAATTGAAGGTAATGGGGAGAAAAAACAAATAAAAAAAAACGATCGAACACCGAGTGGAACCGGTAGGCCTAGGCCTAGGCCTCAAGCACCAGGTAAGAACGTCGACAAAAATACTCACAAAATAGCACGATTTTTGAAACAAAACCGAACTAGCAACACACAGTAACATGTAGGTGAGAAAATTAAACAGTTAAAACGGGACAAATAACAACCGGAAACTTAACTTTGAGAACGTCAGCAGGGAGCCCCGAAGGAGACCTCTCGCTGCTCCAAAACCGGAACCGGAAGTTCAGACCTTCAATCTGCAGTTTAGCAGTACTTTGGCTCTGAAATTGGCAAAATTGTACCGCCTCTCATCCCAAGCACAGTCTGTCTGTCTGTGTTTATGTGGCAGTGAAAAGGAATTGAAAATTATTCCCAGCAGGAAACTTACTATTTTTAGGGACAGGCTTGAATAAGTAATGTAACGTGTTAAATAAGGTGTTGTAAAAGACGGTGCATCAGTGATGGTAAACTTCCGATTCAACGTTTTGTTTTGTTTTTATTCTACGGCCTTTAAAACTTTTGTTATATTTAATTTCAATTTCATTTATCAGACTTGAGTAATGGTTTGAGCTTATGCTTGGTGTTGGCTTAATGGTTAGGGTGGTGGGCTTGGGATCCTAGGATCCTAGGATCCTGAGTTGAAATTCCCCTTGGCTGTTGAATTAATACCAGGTGGGGTTGACTCTGCCTGTCATCCTCCGAGGTCAGCAAAATGAGTGCCAGCATTCTGGTATCCTGTGGTCGGAGTGGCAACACATCCAGGATTGTTCCCAATAGCCAAGGAGACTGCTTAGGCATCACCAACGCTCTGCACAGAGTATGGTCTCAATGGATGGATGGTTGGAGCGTCTGCCTCTGGGTGTGGGAGGTCGGTGGTTCAAACCCTGTCTGAGTCACACCAAAGACGTTATAAATGGTACATACTGCTGGCAGGTGCCCAAACGCAGTAGATGTTTGTCTTGCCTTAAATTAAAGTCTTTGGTCTACCAGTGTTTTGTTGTGTTGCATATGTTTGTCCATGTCCGTGTGTGTGTGGCAACTCCACCATGACTCTTAGATCATGTAAAATAAAATAATTTTATATTTGAACACTGAAGAACACCAATCACCTTGTTTGCATTCCAAAAAGCTTCAGTTTAGCAATAATTTGGCAAAATTGTATACTGTCTCGACCAATAACATTTGGATTCGGACCTGAACCAAAATTGAGAAAATGTTGTGCGTCTTAGGCAAGTGAAAGTTAATGTTCAAGTAGCATCTACACACCATGCACATATAAACTAGTAGGAACTCGGTGGAGCACATATCTCCGCCAAGATGTACAGTTTATGATTTGTATCCCACTGATAGACCGGTTCTGCATGCAGACATTAACAGAAATCTAATCGGCTTGTTCTCGTCACCTACCAAACTCATCAACCAAGTTTTGTCAAAACTCGTCCGTAACTTTTTGAGATATGGTGCTGTATATCGTTTTTGGCCCTTTCTGAAGAATCACTTAAAAAAAAAAATTCTCATCTCCGGATTCGGATCTTCACCAAAATCATTTCATCCTTGTCACACCCCCAACCTGTCCACCAAATTTCATCTGAATCCATCCACAACTTTTTGAGATATCGTGTTCACAAATGGACAGACGGACAGACAGACAGAGGTGAAAACATCTAACCCCCCTCTACCTTCGGTGGCGGAGGTAACAAAACAGATTTTTGTGAATTTGAGTTACAATATGAATAGCCACGATACACCTGCGGGCTTCTCCAATTGAACATGTGATGTGAATCCTCATCCACGCGGGTTCACTACAAATCCATATTCTTTCGAAATCAAGATGAACT
Organism: Eptatretus burgeri; assembly: GCF_056783735.1. Lineage (NCBI taxonomy): Eukaryota > Metazoa > Chordata > Myxini > Myxiniformes > Myxinidae > Eptatretus > Eptatretus burgeri. The sequence goes on along the minus strand of NC_140967.1, from coordinate 9,955,682 downwards.
CATCAAACTTTGTTACACTTTTTGGAGAGAGAGGACTCGGACTTCGAACACTTTCCCTATAGATCTGGCCCTCCGCGACTTGGATGGGATCCACACCACTGGCACCTAATGTACGGTATTAAAACCTTGCCACGATTTAAAAAAGTTGATTTAACATTTGCGTTTTTATTAGAAGATTATTCTGAACTGAATACATTGAACATTTTTTTTCTGCGTCCATGAAATGCAGACAAGGGGCAGGAAATGACTGATTAATGAATCTATTGGGCAGGACGTGATACAGAGGATGTGACGTCATAATACGATGTGAACATAGATCATAGCCAATCGTGTGTGTAGAACATCCTTGGCTATCCTGTTTGGGAAGAAATCAAAGACAATGTGTGCAGTCCATGCTCGTCACCACCCTCCGCTCTCGAGGGGTTTGGGCGAACCCCGTGGGTAAAGTCCTTTTATTTCCCTCATTTGCGTGGGTTCGATTCCCACAGCACAACTGCGTAAAGTGGGATTTTCTGCACCATGCCACTTAGTGCTGACCTTTCTAGGATTTTGTTTTCGTCATGGTATCCTGGAGCTGAGCCGATATCAAATTCATCCAATCACAGTTTGGTTATCTTCAGACCATATGCCCCATGTTTACAGGATGGTGTGGGCAAAACATTTTCACCACTCACCTTCCCTGTGCGCTAACTTATTTCGATCTTCTGGTTTACAACCTCACACCACCCTAATCTATAAAGCCCCCTGGCTTGTTTATCCCTGAGTATGTATCCCCTACCAGACTCTGTGCTGTAATGAGGTGTCTGCTCTGAGTCTGGGAGGTCAGTGGTTCAAACCCTGCCTGAGTCATACCAAAAATGAGACATGCTGCTGGGAAGGCAATAGCAAACCACCCAGGATAACTCTTGCCAACAATCTGCTTTGGCAGCACCAACGCTCTGTAAAGGGTCTGGTACATCATCATGTAACCCTTGGTCTATACATACCAGGCAACAATGTACACAGGACAACGGACGCACGTTTGGCTATTGTTTCCTGGTTTGTGGTTATTCAACTTTCGAACCGAACTTTTCATACATCCTGTTTTTCTTCCTTTTTAAATACCACTATTCTTTGTTTGAGTGTTGCTTCAAAATAAATTTATTACTTTTTGTAAGTTTCATGTCCAGATTAACTCAATTATCAGAAATGATGTGCTTTGTACAGGGTGGCCACAATGTCTTGTCACCCATTGTAAAAATTGTGACATTTCCTTTGTGTGTAAAGTGTAAATTCGTTCCCTTTCTCAGAATGAGTGAATGTAACCATGGGTGAGACAAGCAATTACACCATTGAATAACGGATTGTTATCAGTATCTGAGTTCACGAACTTCCACAAAGAGGGAAACAATGGAAGAGGTGCGGGTCAACTTCCAGCAACGATTGCGCCAAGAAGCTCCCGATAGACACTTCTGCATTGGGAGCATAAACTCTGCACCAGGCAACATAAAATATATGCCAAGAACTAGAAGGCCACCAACCAGAGGTCAGCAGTGGGAATTGGTCGAAGAATCTGTTGCCAGGTCACCAAAAATGCCGACCCGTAAACGATCCGCAGAGTTTGAATACCACGTTCGACAATGCAAAAGCACATGAAGGTTGACCAAAAATTGCACCCATTATTGCGCAATGGTTGGTCAATAGTTATCAGATAAAAATTCTCCAGAAAATGTCCCACAGAACATGGTCCAAAATTATTCTCTGCACTGACAATGTTGGAGCACAAATGGATCCATTGGACACTTAAGGCTTTTGTCATCCATATATTACTAAAACTCTCATCTTGTATGTGTGTATGAATGTATGTATGTTCCTGAAATACAGCCAAAGCGGTACACGATAGCGCGAACATTTTAGGGCCACCTTAATCAACATTGTCCTGCGGTGTGCAGTGTCAAGTTTCGTTCAAATCGGGCAACGAAAAAATTATTAAAAAATCAATTCCTGATTCAGGCAAGTACTCTTTGGGAGAATTTGATCAATGCAAACAACATCAGCGGTATAGTTCACTGGCGCTATCTTTTTTGTTTTTCTTGAAATGATTTTTTTCATCAACCGCTGTCACAACGGGAACCCAATGGGTTCACGGATAGTCTCGTGTGCTATCAAATCTAAACTAATAAGTGTGTGTGTGTGTGTGTGTGTGTGTGTGTGTGTGTGTGTGTGTGTGTGTGTGTGTGTGTGTGTGTGTGTGTGTGTGTCAGTGTCAGTGTGTCTCCTCCATAACTCTAAAACCATGAAACCTAGCAGCCTGAAACTTTGCACATGCACTGAAGGAACTCAAAGGGAGTGCAAGAGTGAAAATTGTGTGTTTGGGGTTAATTACAACACTTCTTTTGAAGATAATTAACAGCCTTATTTAATTATATCCTTTATCAGGTGCATCCTTTGTCAGCCTGCTCTCCATTGCCTGGGTCTTAATTCACCATTTTTTGGGGGCCTGTCTTGCAATCCCTTGACTTGGAAAAGGCCGCAACGGTTTCTTAACGATAAAGCACTCAAAAGTTTTTTTTTTACACTTTCTTCACTCATATCAAATGCCTGTTCAACATACCTACGAATCGCTGTATACATCGCTTTTGTAAGTGTTTTCAAATTAGGAGCTTGGAGCGATTTCATGCATTATATGATACCATTTTCCACGATGTACTCTCACAGACTAATTAAAGTATATAATAGAAAGACAATTGCTGTTTTGAGGATTGGATCATGTGGATTAAATAACTTGAAATCTGGAGTGAAATCTGAAAAGGTTCAGAAAACAGTAATGTTTATTTGGTTTTTGCCGGTATGTCCCCTTTCCAATCGGCTTGTTATCGCTTCTCAAGCCAGCCGTTCCTTATCAACCATTTCGTTGGAGTGCTTGCTTGAGTGCTTAAGCTGCAAGGCGAGCATTCTACAGTAGATAGCAGAATCATGCATGTAGTTCACATCCCGATCCAGAGGTCAGTTTGCTCTAAGCACGAAGATGTACATAAACAGCACATACGGATGTGGTATAAATGGGTAGCATTGAATTTGTTCAGGGACTTTTCACAAGTGTGTGTGTGTGTGTGTGTGTGTGTGTGTGTGTGTGTGTGTGTGTGTGTGTGTGTGTGTGTGTGTGTTGTGCAGTGTAGTGCACAGGATTTGTGGGTGCATGGACCAAACTCACACCCAGGCCCATGGTGTATGGGCCCGATAGAGCATCTTTTCTTTATGGTGGAGCATGGTGGAAATTTTAACTTTTAACCTCAGCAGCGTCCTTTCATCTTTGTCCTCGTGACTGTTTCTAAAGCATTTGGTTATTTTATATGAACCAGGTGTGCTTTACAAAGGTTATATGGTTTCTCTTTGTGAGTATCAGAGGAAACTAGAAGGGCACTCGGTAGAGCGCATACCTCCGCCACGTAATGCCTGATGCACAAGAACATATTGGGCCCAATACATTTTTGAAATATCATGCTATATATCATTTTAGAGCTATATCTTTCAATGGTGAAGAATCACTTAAACAATTATTGTAGTTGGATCCGGATTTCACCAAAATCTAATCGGTTCATCCTTGTCACATACCCAACCTGTCCACAACTTTTTGAGATAGCCTGTACACAAACAAACAGACTAACAAACAATAAAGTAAAAGAGTACTGCAACTGTATGCGGTATAACTTGTAGAACCCTTTCGTGTTGTCGACCAATATGATAAAAGGCAATGTCCCAAGTTTTACAAGGGGTGACAAGACATTGTGGCCACCATGTACACTTAAACGTGCCCGAGACGCTTTAAAAGTCATTTTTAAGACAAAAATAGCCTGGTGTTGGTGTAATGGTTAAGGTGGCCACTGGCTTAAGATCTTACGGTCTTGAGTTCGAGCCCCTGTCATTCAGTTGATAAAACACCAGGTGGGTTGAGGTTCAGCGAGCCTGTCATCCTTCTGATGTCAGTGAAATGAGTACCAGCTTACTGGCAATTGGGGGCACTGCATCATCGGACAAAGGTGCGCTTCCAGAAAATGATGCATCCAGCAGCCACAGGCTGCATGCGGAGCAACAACAAAGAGCATAATGCATTTGAAAGATGAACTGTCCATTCATTAATTTGGTAAACCTGAGAACTTCATTGATTAACTCGACTTTTATCGATGGAAGTTAACTTACCTGGTTGTAATTTATTCACCGCCCACAACTCTTTACCCTTATGCACATTCCATTGATGGAACTCGAATGTCTGCTTTTTCTTCAAAATACTCATTCTGTAATTTCTATGGATAAGGTGAGAGTTTCTGACAACAGAGAGTAAGAGGTGAGAGGTTCTCCTTGTTTCTGTAACAATGCACTCCTGTTGTATTCATAGATTCCACGTCAAAATGTAAACTCGAATGTATTCCCCACAGCACACTGAAATGTTACAAAAAATATGTAAAAACAAATACTCATCCTCTCTTTCTCTACAAATACAAGAAGACAAAATAGACCAAGGTTCATTGTGGGGAGGGGTGGTTCAGGTGCGGTCATGGAAGGGCGGGCATAATGGTGTTTTCGAGGGGTCCCATACTTTTCTGGCTTGACGAGGAGAAAACATTCCATCTGAAAAGTTTAAAATTTTATTTTTCAAAATAATTCCTTTTGATTTCCATGCACTTTGTTCAAATGTTTAAAAATTCAAGCATTTAAAAAAAAAATATATATATATATATATATATATGGACGTGTACTTGGCCTTAAGAACAAAGTAAAAGTTAAACATAGCATGTGCACCTTGTTGGCCCTAAAACCAAAGCTTCGTGTCTACAAAAACACAAACATCCCAGCCATCAGGGCCAGAAAGAGGTAAACTTGGGAGTTTGGGAATTTACCTTCTTGGCACCAATCCCTGGAGTACCATCGGTGACCCTGCCAAGTAACTGGGACTCCGGGGCCTATTGGGAAAAAAGTCATTCCGCTGGCTGTAGGAAAAACATTCCCATCAATGACTGGAAATGATTACAAAAGGTTAATAAATGGACACAGACCTAGGTCTGTGCGGCCACACCGAGTACGAAAAACACCGAGAGATTTTCGAGTGAAAAATTTTGTCGTCAACCTCCGACTAATCTGAGTAAGAGAATCTCAATTCGCTTTTCATCGATTTCCTCTTGATGAAAACGCGAAAGAAAAATGGGGAATGGTTTTTTTAAGTGAGAGAATTGGTTACTAAAAGGTTGTTCCCAGATTTATCTTCCATAATGTAATCATTGACGAAACATCTTGTCTGTTGTCCACACAATTACAACACCTTGACACAGTTTGACGGACTGTTCTTTGCCAACTTGTTGCATGCTCTTCTCACCTCATTTTTGTTTCATCTCAAAAACATTGAGTGGTAATTGAGGGTCACCTTTCCTCATTAGTTTCTCTTCTCACTGCTGTTCCACATGGCAGTGGGAAATGATTAGTTCCTTTATTTTTTAATTAATTATATTTATTACCTGCCTCAAGGTCTTTCTCACATTCTATTTCACCTTGATGATGATTACACTACGTTTGCTGGTGTTCCGGGTCCAACTGAAAGACGAAACATCGCAAATTCTCTCGATTTGGATCTAGTTTTCATATTTACCTCCGAAGATGCCACCGAAGGTGGGAGCAGGTTATGTTTTCACTCCTGTCTGCTTGTTTGTTTGTTTGTGTGCTCGATATGTCAAAAAGTTGCGGATGAAATTTGGTGGATATGTTGGGTGTGTGACGAGGAAGAATTGATTCGATTTTGATGAAGATCCGAATCCGGATCCGAAAGTTTTTTTTAAAGTGATTCTTCACCAATGAGAGATAAGGCGAAACAGATATATAGCAGGATATCTCAAAAAGTTGTGAACGGATTCGGATGAAACTTGGTGGACAGATTTGGTTAGTGACCACAAGGAATTGTTTCAATTTTGGTGAAGATCTGCGTCCGGATCTGGATACGAGAATTATTTAATTTCGAAAGTGATTTTTCACCACTGAGAGATGGGGCCAAAAACGATATACAACACGATATTTCAAAAACTTTATTGGGCCCAATATGTTCTACTGGATCAGGCATTGCATGGTGGAGGTATGCGCTCTACCGAGTTCCCTTCCAGTTCAATATGTTCTGATGAATATAAACAACAGTAATAATTTTAATACTTCAATAAAAATCCATAAAAATAGGTTTTTATTGAATCAATTGGGTTTCACTGTGCATGTCTTCACGTTGGACGACTTCACGGGTAGCACTTTCCAGATCTCTCGGCGAGGAAAAACAGAGAGTAGGGTTCAAATTGGTGTAACCACCAATGCGCGGAGCGATGGGTGAATTGGGTTGTTAGAACCGCATAGTTTAAAGAGACACATTGTAAATCCCAGGAAAGTTTAATTGTTGATGCGATAATGGAAAGAGTAGTTAGGGGTGTTGTGTTTACCCCTTCGCACCATCCACCACTCAGGTAACCACCGGCTGCTGGATTCATCCACCTGGAGAAGCCGTGGGACCTGCAGACGTATCTCAAACTTGCACTGAGGTTCCCACAGATCCACCTTTTCTTCCTGAGGGATCCATTCTTAGGGGATTAGAGGGATTTTATTAGGAATTTGGCACCGACTGAGAGGAAGCCAAGAGACAGACATTTTAGTTCGGAGACGTAGGGACAATTTAAAAGAAGGGGATAGGGAAGAGCAGGCACAGATGTGGACTGAGGGGCATGGACCATGATGAGGGTAGGCTCATGAGATTAAGGGGGGGGGGAATGCTTAGGTTAGTGCCGAGTCTGTTTTCAGATTGTCTGGCACCGCCACCACCTCCCTCAGATACGTGCGCACCGAGGGACCGGCGAGCGATGCCTGCCAAGCCTGGTTTGCCATTTTCCTTTGCCTATGCCCTTGCCTGTTGCCCCACGTTGTCCCTGTCATGCCTCCCAAGTTCATCGCCAAGGACCACTTTTGTGTGGCCCCGTTCTTCATCATTGGTGCCAGGGACCACTTCTTGTTGTGGCCTAGTTCTTGAGCATTGCGGCAAGTGGGGCAGAATAATCCCAGGGGCTGGGGGGTAGTCTAACGCTATGATGGCCCCACGATGATGCACTCCAGGCCAAAGAAGATCTTTCAATATGGGCCACGTGGGCCATGAAGACTGCCACCAACAAACAGCCACGTGATTCCACCTGCGTTTGTTTTCCCATAGCCTCCCCCTAAACACTGTTTTTAACAGTGAAGGACCATCTGATGGCCACCTGTTGCCCAGAAGAGGGCTGAAGAGCGTTTTTTAAATTTTCATTTGCGTACCAGGGACCGAACCAGAGTGAAGTATGTAAATTGTAAAAATGTTTAAGCTCACCTGGTATATGTTCAGGTATAAAATTGCATTTAGAACTGTCTCGTGTGAATGTCTTCGAGTGAAGGAACCCACTGCATTAGTTTTCATCATTATCAACGGTGGGACGTGTATGCATCGTCGCACTCAGGGGATACTGTAGGTGAGGAAAAGCGTTTTGGAGGGAACTTCACCGAATATGTGCACAAGCGTTGGCAGACTCGGGACGAGTCAAGTAAGGGGAGGGGGTAATGTTATGGTTTTAGAAAACTTACCCCAGGGAGAGCATACATGGACACATACAGACTTATTGATGCAATACATTTCAGCTTTTCATTTTTAAATAATTTGTAAAAAAAAAATTCTAAAAACATGTTTTCACTTTGTCATTATAGGGAAATTTTGAATCGATCGGTGACAACAAAAATTAAATTTAACCCATTTTAAATTCAGGCTGTAACACTACAAAATGTGACACAAGTCGAGGGGTGTGAATACTTTCTGAAGAAATTGTCGGTGACAAGAACAAGCCGATTACATTTTGGTTCAGGTCCGGATCCAGATCCGCCCTATCAGTGGGTTACAAAATGTGGTGGCCAACACACAATGACGGAGAATTTTCCATAAGCTGCATCATGGACACACTCACATCGGATGTGCACCATTTAAAAGGAGGCTCGCACGAGACAGAAAAGTGTGATATCCTGTGCGGAGAAAGGTGCTCGAAGCTGGTCCTTATCCTTGTGAAAAAAGCTATATCCTGGGATGAGGAGGAAGGCAGGAGTGTGGGGGGGGGTGGAGTCGCCTCAGAGCTTGTCCTTGTCCTGGTTCAAAAAGCTTGTCTGTTGAGGAACAGAGGCGTATGCAGAGTTTGTGGAAAGTATGATGTGGAGCTTAATCAGCTTGATGGGATGGAACACACCAGAAACAGTGTTCCTCTTCGCTTTGCGTGGCAGAAACAGAGCTGGTACACTGGAGAGGATTTGCCTACTGGGTCTGGACACCTCAAGGATGCAGCTGCACATCCCACTGCACCGCATAACCACTCCACTGCCCATATTCCCCATCCTTCCCCCCACATTCCTCAGTATATTTGGGCTGGCGCAGCCCCATTGGGCTATGAGGTGAGGGAAGGAGTTGACCCCACACTCCGGACTTTTCTTCTCAAGTTCTTGTTTTCTTCTTCTCCTACATTGAATGATGGCCATGTCTTTTGTGTAAATAAGATTGTGTGTGTGTGTGTGTGTGTAAATAATTGTTGGTTGTTATTTCCAATCTGTCTCAGTTGTCCTTTCCTTCATTGTTCCAACACAGTGTACAAGTACAGTGAGACAGGAAGTTGTACCCCACCTGATTTGCTCTGTTAACCGGTGCTGCACCTATCTATTCGCTCGGTAGAAGATCACCATGTGCGGCGCCAAGGGCATGGCCTCCAGTTAGGTTGCCATGCCAACAGAAAGGTATCACAGAAACATCGAAGCATAACCCTGCTCAACCGGTAGTCTAAGTCAAGCGGCTATGGCTGTGTAAGAACTACAGCCTGTTGGGCAGCCTCAGGACTGGATGTTTGGGAGAAACTTGAGTGCCCCCCCCCCTCGTGGCGAGCCCCGACCATGGGCCGCAACAATATGTTTACTGAGGAAATTGAATCTTGTCTGTACCTGTTTGTGGTGAGGATGGTTTGCTCATGGAGAGATTCACTTACCATGACAGCGATATTCATGTCTCTGCTGCCTGTGAGCCAGAGGTCAATCGCCGTCTGGGTCTGGCCTGGAGAGTCATGGATTCACTGGATCATGGGGTGTGGTGCTGCCGGTACCTGTGCGGGAGGACGAAAGTCCGATTCTTCAGGTCCTTGGTAATTTCAGTCTTGCTCTACGGATGTGAGACTTGGACTCTGACCAGGGATCTGAGATGGTGAATTAATTCCTTTGGTACCAGGTCTCTTCAGAGAATCCTTGGCTATCGCTGGTCGGACTTTGTGTCCAACGAGCGGTTGCTGAGAGAGACTCAAATGAAATGTGTTATCTGCATAATCCGTGAGTGTCAGCTGCGGCTGTTGGAACATGTGGCTCATTTTCCTGACGCTGATCCTGCTTACCAGATTCTCTCAGCGAGGGAGCCTCGTGAGTGGATGAGGCCAATGAGTCGACCACGTGCCTTGTAGTTGCAGCAGGTTGATCAGCATTTCAAGGAGATGGGGAAGGGCCTGGCATTTGCCTGGGGGATGACCAGATGGAGGCCCCTGGAGTACTGGCAGAAAGTGGATGCAGCGACGCACTGCTCCAGTGCATGCTCCCATACCTGACCTGACGTGAAAGTCGCTGTCCCATACGTAACACTTGTGGACTTGCCCTTCATCAGACAGATCACATTTAATCAGACATTGATTATGCTTGATCAGACGTGGATTACGCTTGGTCAGACACGGATTACGCTTAATCAGACACGGATCACGTTTATTCAGACACGGATCACGTTTAATCATACACGGATCACGTTTAATCAGACACGGATCACGTTTAACCAGACACGGATCATGTTTAATCATACACGGATCACGTTTAATCAGACACGGATCACGTTTAATCAGACACGGATCACGTTTAACCAGACACGGATCATGTTTAATCATACACGGATCACGTTTAATCAGACACGGATCACGTTTAATCAGACACGGATCACGTTTACTGAGACACGGATCACGTTTTATCAGACACGGATCACGTTTAATCAGACACGGATCACGTTTAATCAGACACGGATCACATTTAATCAGACACGGATCACATTTACTCAGACATGGGTCACGTTTAATCAGACATGGATCACGTTTGATCAGACACGGATCATGATTAATCAGACATGGATCACGTTTGATCAGACACGGATCATGTTTAATCAGACATTCATCACGTTTAATAAGATAGGGATCACGTTTAAACAGAGACGGATCACGTTTTGTCAGATATTGATTATACTTAATCAAGCACGGATCATGTTTGATCAGACACGGATTATGTTTAAACAGACATTGATTATGCTTGATCAGACATGGATCACGTTTAATTAGACATGGATCACCGTTTAATCAGACATGGATCATGTTTAATCAGACACTAATCACGTTTAATATGATAGGGATCATGTTTAAACAGACATTGATTATGCTTGATCAGACACGGATCATGTTTAATTAGACACGGATCACGTTTAATGAGACACGGATCACGTTGAACCAGACATTGCATCGTTAAGAATGTTGTTATAAATGGGGGAAAAAGGGGCAGGTGAGGAGAGGTCAGAGAGTTGAGGTTGGGGGGGGGGCAGAGCGTTTGGAGAGGGATGTTGAGGCGTTTGGATGGAGGGGCTCGGAAGCGGGGGGTTGAGGAATTGGAGTTTGTAGGGGGGAGGGGTGAGTTGAGGACCTGAATAAGAAATGCAGTGTTGGGAGGGGGTGGGGGGGATGGGGTTTGGTGTTTTAACAAATGTATGACACCCAGAGTAAGTTTCGTTTTCACAAATATTAAGGGAACTTGGCTGCAATAATGAGTATGTTTTGTTTTATTAGTTACAATGAACTGAGTTGCAGCCCACGGGAATGAAACTACCTTTGCGTGGTGTTGTCTTCTTCCTTAACGGCGACAATTATTCCGACGTTCTTGTGGGGTTGGCTGGGGGAAGCTTGGTCCAAGTCTTTCACGAACTGGCTGGCCAGACCTGACGTTCGACTGATGTTAGGGTATGAATTTGTGATGAGTTTAGGGTGTTGGCGATAGCTCACTTCCTTTTCGCGAAGGACACCGTGGATCTTTAACGTCGACCTACTAATGCCAGCAGACAGGACACCCAGCTTAACATCCATCTGTGGGTTGGTTCGCACAAACATGAATCACCCTGCCTGTGAAACACCGGCATGACAGTTTATAGCTGCGTCAGGTTTCTAACCCAGGCAAGACAACTTATAGGCAAGTGTGCGTACCTCTAGGAGTCTCGGGAGTATGCCACCCTGCCAGCCCAGCATGCAGGTGTTGTACCTTTTGTGTATTTCAATAACTCCAAAAGCTTCTTCAACAGTATTTTCTCATTTTGCTAATGAGAGAGAGAGAGAGAGAGAGAGAGAGAGAGAGAGAGAGAGAGAGAGAGAGAGAGAGAGAGAGAGAGAGAGAGAGAGAGAGAGAGAGAGATATATATATATATATATATATATATATATATATATATATATATATATATATATATATATATATATAAATATATGTATAAACCCAGCACGAAAGAAGATAAGTGGGATGTTAACCCAACACTAGAGAAGATAAGTGGGATGTTAACCCAACACTAGAGAAGATAAGTGGGATGTTAACCCAACACTAGAGAAGATAAGTGGGATGTTAACCCAACACTAGAGAAGATAAGTGGGATGTTAACCCAACCTCATTTGTGGGGAAGCTGTGAGAGATGTTATTTGGGGATCAGATGGGGAAACATTTAAATAAAAGGAAACTCATTAAAGCCATTCATCACTGATTTAGCAAAGGGAGATGTTATTTAACAACTTTATTAGAGTTCGATGAATACGAGGCAGCGTCTGATTGGGTAGGTGAGGGAAATGTAGTGGATGTCGTGTGTCGAGGCTTTAAGAAGGCATTTGATAAGGTTCCACATAGGAGGTTGTTAGCCAAGGTGAGGGTTTGTGGAGTGGCTGGTGGAGTAGTTAACTGGATTTGTCACTGGTTTGGTGACAAGGGGGAAAGTGTAGTTGTGAGTGGGAGGATGTCTTAATGGGAGGATGGAAGTAGTCGGGTCCCTCAGGCATCAGTACTCAGACCATTGAAGAGTAGGCTTTCCAAATTTTTCTGATGACACAAAGCTTGGTGGTAAGCTAGATAACAGAGAGGGGGCTTATCAGATCCAGGAGGATTTAGGTACTTTAATAGATTGTGAGCAGACAGCACAGTGCCAGGTAGCCATAGGTAAGGCCAACAGGGATTTGGGTTGTGTTCACAGGTGCTCTGTACGCGTGCCCAGAAACCCATGAAACGTGGGCGTTCAGCGCATCATAAAGTATCTGTTGTGTGTCGGACTTAACGATTGTCACTTGGAATGACTCACAAAGCTCCTAAAATAAGCTGAAAATACTTGGAAAAAGTACCCGAGAGAGAGGGTCGTGCCTCTGCACAACAAAACATCTGGAGAACTTTCTCAGCTCGTACTGCAAACTCCCGACCACCTTTGAGGAAGGAACCGAATCCTATGAGAGCCATGTCCAGCAGCTTCAGGGTAGAGTCGTGGCAAGTTGGCAGGAGGTCCAACTTGTAAGGTCAACTCGTGACCGTGAGGGTCATGCAACCAGGGAGTCCATGGACAGTGTGGCTCTCTGCGGTTAACCGCAAGCTCTCAATCACGGAGAGCAGACACGATCAATAAGCAAGTAACTCTCGGACGAGTGTGGCCCCAGGTGTATCTTTCGGTCCGTAATGGGTTGATGATCAATGTTCTCCAATTGGCATTGCTTCTCGCAGCAGGTTGTGTTTCGCATCGACACACTTGCTGCTTCCCGTGGTCCGTCTCCAGGAGTCGTCCAAGTGGATGTTTGACAAAAGGTCTCGTCAATCCATTGTTTTCTTCTCCTTTTTTGAGACACCTTTTCAAGGACGTTGGCACTTTCTGTGGATCCGTGAGAGCTCTTTGGAGGCAGTCACCACCTCCCTGGCTGAGCTGAACACCCTTTGAGGGAGACACGACTGTGGTTTGTTCTCAACAGGTGAGTGAGACACCCCGTTGTTCATGCTCAGGTTTACCTGTAGAAGATCTGCTTGCTCACCTGTAGAAGGTGTACCTGTTGGAAAGCACATTGAAAGTGCATTCCCTTCCAACAGTAACCGATTTCACTGGAATACAAAATCGGTTTCCAACTGAACTTTTTTCCCCAAACCATTCGAATTTCCAAACTATTTGTTGGTTTATCGTACGGTGCGTACGTACTGAGCCAAAGACCTTCCGTCCCTCCTCGTGTGCTCCCTGTGGCCTGCACGAACACAGACAGGGACGTCCATATCCATACCGCCTAAATCATCCTATGCATGATGTATGTAATAAATAGATGATCCCCAGGAGTGGTTGAACAGGTAAGGTGTTACTTCCAGAGCAAACATGGGGGAGGAGCGAAGAGCTTTAAAACGCACTTTCCTATTTAAGAGAGGATGGTATTGGTGTGAGATCATTTATTCATTCAATCATCCATTCATTCGTTCGTTCATTCATTCATTTGTTCGTTCATTCATTCGTTCATTCGTTCATTCATTCATTCGTTCGTTCATTCATTCGTTCATTCATTCATTCATTCGTTCATTCATTCATCCATTCATTCGTTCATTCATTCATTCGTTCATTCATTCGTTCATTCATTCATTCATTCATTCATAATCATTCATTCATTCAATCATCCATTCATTCATCCATCATTCATTCATTCAATCATCCATTCACCATTCATTCATTCATTCATTCACCATTCATTCATTCATCCATTCACCATTCATTCATTCATTCATTCACCATTCATTCACCATTCATTCATCCATCATTCATTCACCATTCATTCATCCATTCACCATTCATCATTCATCCATTCATTCATTCACCATCATTCATTCAGTCATTCATTCACCATCCATTCATTCATTCATCCATTCACCATTCATCATTCATCCATTCATTCATTCACCATCATTCATTCATTCATTCATTCACCATCCATTCATTCATTCATCCATTCAGCCATTCATTCAGTCATTCATTCGCCATCCATTAATTCATTCTCCATTCATTCATTCACCATCCATTCATTCATCCATTCATTCATCCATTCATTCATTCTCCATTCATTCATTCACCATCCATTCATTCATTCACTCATTAATTCACCATCCATTCATTCATCCATTCATTCATTCTCCATTCATTCATTCACCATCCATTCATTCATTCACTCATTAATTCACCATCCATTCATTCATTCATTCACCATTCATTCAGTCATTCATTCATTCATTTACCATTCATCATTTATTCACCATCCATTCATTCAGTCATTCATTCAATCATACATACATACAGACATTCATAAATAAACAAATAAATAATGAATGATTGAGTGAATGAGCGATATAATGAATGAATAACACAAGGTGCAGAGTTTCAGCAGCGATTATCACTTTTGCATTCGGAGTGTTAACAATTACTTTACTTCAATATAATTTCACACGAGTATTGTTCTTTATTTTATAAAAAAAAATGAATCATTTAACAGTTATTTTAACACCAAAGAGAGCCAAACGCAGTTTCTCACTTGTTCGCTTTATGAAAGCCATGCGGTAAAGTTAGCCGCAGACGCCTCAGCTTGAATTTGGAGCGTCGCTCGTTGGGAAAATATTTATTTGAGTATTTAATATCGTATTCCGCATAAACCATTGGAATAGATCTTGGAAATGAGGAATGATAGAAAAGTACGTGTATAACCGGTGAATGAAAAGTGCAGGAAGTTGTGAGCCGGTTCGCGCGATGAGCAGCAGCTGGTGTTGTGGCGCGAAAAAAGTTATCTTTGGTTCTCCTGAGGAAAAAAACGACACCAAAGGGAGAGTACAGGTGGAAAGACGTGACGAAGTGAGGTGAAAAAGTTGACGTGAAGCACAAAGGTGTGATTTACCTGTGTGTAAACGAAGTTTGTGATGTGAAATACGTGCAGTAATTTTTGTGGATAATTAATTGGTTGTTTCCTGCACTGCAGCTGTTCCATTGGCTCGAGCCGGGGAAACGCGTCTGATACGGTGAGGGCTGCACAGTAGTAGTAGTAGTAGTAGTAGTAGTAGTTGTAGTTGTAGTTGTAGTTGTAGTTGTAGTTGTAGTTGTAGTTGTAGTTGTAGTTGTAGTTGTAGTTGTAGTTGTAGTTGTAGTTGCAGGTGCACCTCTGCACCACCTCACACCCGAAACCTCCACCGTTGAAGTCCCAACTTGATGCAGCACCAAGCCGTGCTGGAGACGAGTCATCCGGGGACGAGCAGAGGTTTCGCTTCGGTCCCGGTGAGTCCGCTCGATGTCCGCCTCGGAGTTCACGGACAGTCGGCACTTTTTCCTATTTATTTATATACATTACATGGCGAAAAGTATGCGGACACCCCGAATGAGTGGATTCGGCTATTCCAGCCACACCGGCTGAGCGAACAGGCTGAGTGGACACTTGGGGAGTCTGGGTGCTTTGGGGGGTCCTGAAGAGTTGTGGAGCGCCTTCAAGACCACCGTCCTTGATGTTGCCGGTGGATGCCTTGGAGTTCACCGCAGGGAAAAGAAGAATTTTGTCTCTCAAGGGACACTGGATACCATTGACCAGAGTCGCAGGGCCAGGCTGAATGGCAGAGCTGAGCTGTTCAGGGAGCTGAGGCGTAAAACTGTACGTGCACTGAGGATGGACAAGGAAGCCTATGTGCGAGGAATCTGTGAAGGGGTAGAGCATCACCTGTGGACAGGTGATTCTCGTCCCGCTTACAGGGGAATTCGCACATTTCATTCATCCAAGCCCATCGCTCGGAGCACTACAGTCAGAGCAGAGAGTGGTAGGCTCTTGACAGAGGAGTCTGAAGTGAAGGCCCGCTGGGCCGGTTACTTTGAGCGGTTGTACCAGGCTGATCCCCCAGCTGTCGAGTTGGACGTCAAGGGTGTTACAATCCCTGTTGCTGACCCTCGAATCAACTGTGGTCCACCTTCACTTGTGGAAACACGGGCTGTGGTGAACCAGTTGAAACGGGGCAAAGCTCCAGGGATCTGTGGCATCCATGCCAAACTTCTCAAGGCTGGTGGAAATGCTGCACTCGTGTCGTTGCATGCAGTTTTGTGCTCTGCCTGGAACACAGGCATCATCCCAACTGATTGGAAGAGGGGCCTTGTTGTCCCTCTCTGGAAAAGGAAGGGTGATCGCCAAGACTGCAACAACTACCGAGGGGTGACGCTGCTCTCAGTGCCGGGCAAGGTCTTTGCTCGGATAATTCTTGATCGGGTTTCGCCACCATCTGCTTGAGCACCAGCGTCCAGAGCAGTCAGGCTTTACACCAAAGAGGTCAACAATTGACCGTATCCTTGCTCTTCGTATCCTCACCGAACGCAGACGAGAGTTTCGGCAGGGGCTGCTTGCAGCCTATGTTGATCTCTGTAAAGCGTTCGATTCAGTGAATCGGGATGTCCTCTGGAGGATTCTTGGTCTTCGTGGGGTGCCACCAAAACTGATCGATCTGATGTCTGAACTCTACTCTGGTACTGAGAGTGCTGTGAGATGTGGTGGTACCATCTCTGACTTATTCCCAGTTGTTACTGGAGTTCGTCAGGGATGTGTACTTGCCCACACACTTTTCAGCACTTGTATGGACTGGATTTTAGGGAGGATGTTGGAGAGATCAAGCTGCGGTGCATCATTTGGGAATGTCAAGATCTCGGACCTTGATTTTGCAGATGATGCAGTCATCTTTGCAGAGACTTTAGATATCCTTTTCGGAGCCCTCGAGGTGCTGAATGAGGATTCGGAGCCGTTGGGATTATGGGTTTCTTGGGTCAAAACTAAGATCCAGGCTTTCAGTGACATCTTGGATGCTGCTGTCCTGTCTGTGTCTGTTTGTGGTGAGGATGTTGAGGTCGTGGAGAGATTCACTTACCTTGGCAGTGATATTCATGTCTCTGCTGGCTGTGAGTCAAAGGTCAATAGACGTCTGGGTCGGGCCTGGGGAGTCATGGATTCACTGGATCATGGGGTGTAGCGCTGCCGGTACCTGTGCGGGAGGATGAACGTCCGAGTCTTCAGGTCGTTGGTACTTCCAGTCTTCCTCTATGGATGCGAGACTTGGAATCTGACCAAGGATCTGAGACGGAGACTTAATTCCTTTGGTACCAGGTCTCTTCGGAGAATCCTTGGCTATCGCTGGTCAGATTTTGTGTCCAACGAGCGGTTGCTGAGGGAGACTCTGATGAGATTTGTTACCTGCATAGTCCGTGAGCGTCAGTTGCGGCTGTATGGACATGTGGCTCGTTTTCCTGATGCTGATCCTGCTAACCAGATTCTCTCAGCGAGGGAGTCTCGTGAGTTGAGGAGGCCAGTGGGCCAACCACGTGCCTTGTGGTTGCAGCAGGTTGACCATCATCTCAAGGAGATGGGGATGGGCCTGGCATCTGCCTGGGGGATGGCCAGGCGGAGGCCCCTGGAGTACCAGCGGAAAGTGGATGCAGCGACGCGCTGTTCTGGCACATGCTCCCATACCTGACCTGACCTGAGCCACACCCATTGCTGATAGGTGTATAAAATCAAGCACACAGCCTTGAAATCTCCATAAACAAACATTGCCAGTAGAATGGGCCGAATTGAAGTGCTCAGTCACTTTCAACGTGGCACCGTTATGGGATGCCACCTTTTTAACAAGTCAGTTCGTCAAATTTCTGCCCTGCGAGAGCTGCCCCGGTAAACTGTAAGTGCTGTTATTGTGAAGTGGAAACGTCTTGGAGAAACAACAGCTCAGCCGCAAAGTGGTCGGCCACACAAGCTCACAGAACGGGACCGCCGAGTGCTGAAGTGCATAGCGTGAAAAAATCATCTGTTGTCGGTTGCAACACTCACTACCGAGTTCCAAACTGACACTGGAAGCAACGTTGGTGCAATCACTGCTTGGCGAGAGCTTCAGGAAATGGGTTTCTATGGCCGAGCAGCCGCACACAAGCCGAAGATCACCATGCGTGATGCCAAATGTTGACTGGAGTGGTGTAAAGGTCACCACCATTGGACTCTGGGGCAGTGAAAACGCGTTCTCTGAAGTGATGAATCACGCTTCACCATCTGGCAGTCCGACGGACGAATCTGGATTTGGCGGATGCCAAGTTTGGTGGAGGAGGAATAATGGTCTGGGGCTGTTTTAATGGTTCTGACTTGGCTCCTTAGTTCCAGTGAAGGGAAATCTTAACGTTACAGCATACAATGACATTCCAGACAATTCTGTGCTTCCAACTTTGCAGCAACAGTTTGTGGAAGGCCCTTTCCTGTTGCAGCATAACAATGCTCCCGTGCACAAAGTCAGATCCATACAAAAATGGTTTGTTGAGATCGGTATGGAAGAACTTGACTGGCCTGCACAGGGCCCTGACCTCAACCCCATCAAACACCTTTTTCGATGGATTGGAACACCGACTGCGAGCCAGACCGAATCGCCCAACATCAGTGCCCGACCTCACTAATGCTCTTGTGGCTGAATGGAAGCAAATCCCCACAACAATGTTCCATCTCCAGAGGAAAGCCTTCCCAGGAGAGTGGAGGCTGTTACAGCTGCAAATGGCAGGGGGACAAACTCCATATTATTGCCCATGATTTTGGAATGAGATGTTGGACGAGCAGGTGTCCACATACTTTATTTTGGTCATGTAGTGCATATATATATATATATATATATATATATATATATATATATATATATATATATATATATATATATATATATATATTCTAACGTTAATGACATTAATGTGTCATCAACGTAGCGCTACATTGATGACACTTATAACCTGTTTCAGATAACAACAAGTTATCTGAAATGTTGTTTGGTGCAATCTAATTAGTTCACATGAGTGTTTTTTAAAATCTGTTAATGTGCGAATGGTTTTTTTAAAATTTGTGCACGTCAGAATGTGTGAGTGACGTCAGAATGTGTGAGTGACGTGATACGTGCATTGATTTGCTGTCCAGCTTGCCCCTCCCCCACCTTTGGGTATTTAGGGGGGTGTTGTGATAATTTTCATCACTCTTGAGAAAGGTTAATAGATGCATGGTGCGTTGCACATGTTGGTAATCGAAACTGTTGAGTCATTGTTTGTTCAAATAAAGGTTGGAGAATCTAGCATGGAATCCGTTTATTATTTTCCCAACTGCAAGTGTATATATATATATATATATATATATATATATATATATATATATATATATATATATATATATATATATATATATATATATATATATATATATATATATATATATATATATATATATATATATATATATACATACACACACACACACACCTGCTGTCCAAACTGCATTTGAGTTGTGTTCTTGTCGATGCTGTTGATCCCGTGGTGTCTTCCAAAGAATATGCCAACCTCTTGTGTGCTGGACCCGTAATCAAATTCCCTTTTTAGCTCTCCTGTTCGAAGAACGGAGAGCTATTGCGATACCCCCGGTGTGAGCGTCAGCGTGAAAATGTCAAAGTTTTTGGTGCAAGTTATTTTTTTCCTTTCTAATGTTTTTTTATAATGTAATCTCCCACACTATTTTTATATGCCCGATATATATATATATATATATATATATATATATATATATATATATATATATATATATATATATATATATATATATATATATATATATATATATATATATATATATATATATATATATATATATATATATATATATATATATGTATATATGTATGTATATGTATAAATGTGATGTCGGTCCGTCCATCCGTTCCTGTCCGCAGCAACAGATGTAGCTATGAAAGTTTTCAACTTTCACGTTTCATATTTGGTACAGACTGTGGAGACGGTGTGTCGTGGCATGTCTAAAGTGGTTGCTATGGCAACCAGGATGCTGTTTTCCATCCGTTCCTGTCCGCACTCTCACTCCCAAAGTTTTCAACTTTCACGTTTCATATTTGGTACATACAGTAGGTACAGACTGTGGAGACGGTGTGTCCTGACATACGTTTGTCATCTAAAGCGGTTGCCGTTTTCCATCCAGTCCTGTCCGCACTCTAACTCCCAAAGTTTTCAACTTTCATGTTTCATATTTGGTACATAGCTACAGACTGTGGAGACGGTGTGTCGTGACATACGTTCGTCATCTAAAGTGGTTGCCATAGCAACCAGGATGCTGTTTTCCATCCGTTCCTGTCTGCACTCTAACTCCCAAAGTTTTCAACTTTCACGTTTCATATCTGGTATATCGGAGCAGACTGTGGAGAGCCTGGTGTTGGCGCAGTGGTTAGGGCAGCGGCTTGGGATCCAAAAGGTCCTGAGTTCAAGTCCCGTTGGGCCACTGAATTAATACACCAGGAGGTTGACTCAGCCTGTCATCCTTCCGAGGTCGGCGAAGTGAGTACCAGTATGCCCCGGGTAAAAATAGGTGTACCATATCCCTGTGTCGTAAGAGGCGACCAGGGTTGCATCAGGAAGGGCATCCAGCGTAAAAACTAAGCCACATCACCATGCGGATCATACGGATGATCCGCTGTGGCGACCCCTAACGGGAGCAGCCGGAAGAAGAAGAAGAAGAAGAAGGTACAGACTGTGGAGACGGTATGTCGCGACATAAGTTGGTCATCTAAAGTGGTTGCCATGGCAACCAGGATGCTGTTTTCTTTGTAGTAGCACAATTCTGTATATACCTTCTTGTTCGGGCGTATATTGTGCTCTCTTGCGTTCATGTTACTGATTACAATATACAAATACATATATTGCTTTAAAATTATTTGGATCAGACTTCCCTGCAAGCCTGGTGTTGGCTTGGTGGTTAGGGTGGTGGCTTGGGATCCCAGGGTCCTGAGTTCAAGCCCCGTTGGCTGCTGAATTAACACCAGGGGGTTGACTCAGCCTGTCATCCTTCCGAGGTTGGCGAAATGAGTACCAGTGTACTGGTCCCGGTGTATGCCCCGGTTAGAATAGGTATACCATATCCCTGTGTGTCGTAAGAGGCGACCAGGGTTGGCGTCAGGAAGGGCATCCGGCCATAAAACATTTCCTCAAGAAAAAGCCAACCCCTGCACAGCAGGGAAAAATGGCTGTAAAAACGGTCATTTACTTTTAGACTTCCCTGCAATGCTTTATAAAAAATATTAATTATTAGACGAGTCTTTTAAAAACGATAAATGTATAAACAGGCGAGCATTGGGTGGCTTTGACACCAACTCTCTGGTTTGAGATTGCTGTCAGACGTGGAGAGTGTTTAGTGACTTCAGCAATTTTTGCGCACAACTGACCCTGCAGCCATATTGGAGGACAAAGGAACGTCCATACACGATCTGTGAAGCAGATAATCTGTGTTGTGATTTGTGTGCTTCCTCGTGGCCAAATGATCCGGGCCAAAGCTTGTCCCGAAACTTGATTATTTTGATGTGTTGGGCACTTTGCTTCGATAGTAGTATTGTTATGGATTTGGAAGGCTTTTACACACAGACAGCAGTCCCCATAGCTCAGGTATCTCGATAGGTATGTGTTTATAGTTAGGGCCCCACCCCTATGTCTAACGGGAATGTCCTTCACGGTGGCTCGTGGTGGTGGTGGCCGAGCAGCCAGGGTCGTGGGCCTGTGGATTTCGGAACGTGGGTTCGAGTCCCACCATGGTGGTTGGAGTCCGGTGTGACTGCACGAGGCAGGAAGGTACCCGGCCAGGCTCTGTTCCCCCAATTCGCCTTCCCTCTGGGCTGAGGGGCCGAATAAAGACCCACGGGGTCCATTTCTTTTTTGTGTGTGCGTGTGTGCGTGTGTGCGTGCTTGCGTAAGTACCAACTAGTTAAGTGCCTGTGTTCCTTGTAAATTGCATTTCTCGGATTCGGTTTTAACTCTGCTCTTTGTGCTCCCCTGCCCCATGATAAATACCCCCCCACCCACAATTGTTCAATGTACCAGCTCGTTGTCTGTCACTTTCTTTCATTGGTTTAGCACGGTGCATATTGACAATTAGGGAAGCCGTGTGCCCTAAGTTGTCGTTTGGACCGACGGACTCTGGTAATTCCGCTCGGTTACACTGGACTGAGGTCGCGAGAGCGACCCGGTTCGACAGAGTCCGTTGAGGGTGTGACTTCCCCGGTAATTTGACGACGTGGGTACTTAGGTATATTGAAATTAGGCAATTAACCCTGTCCCACGCCGTCAAAATATTGGCGACCACGGTCCGCTAAGGGACCCGTGACCTTTCGGACTTATCTGAGAGTCACGACTAAATTTTGGGGTGTTCATTGGAGATGACCCTACTGCTCCCCCTGGTGGTCGTTTATCGCCGCCAAACCCGGCCCCACAACAGTATTACAACAAAATACTGCACAGGTGGTGTATGGGCAACACAGATCCACAATTTAGTGTCTGTCCGTCCGTCTGTCTGACCACAATACATTCAGTCATTATTTTACCAATCTCAACCAAACCTGAAAGGAGGGCAAAGGGCCACACAATGGAGGTTGTACTGACTTCATTTGCCCCCCTCCCCAAGGGGGTTTTCCCCTTGGGCAAAATCCATGTGAAGGTGTATAAATAAGCTTATGGTGGCGTTTCTCCAAGGTCGCTTTCAATAACAAAAGTACTTACAACACAAATGATAATAACAGCATAATATTAATATTATTACAAAACAATATTAATACTAATAATATCCCCTCTACCCAAGCGGTTTTTCCTCCTTGGACAAACACCGTGACGTTTCGAGCCTCGATCTACTCTAATCTATATACCGCAGAGAGAATAATAAATAACATAACCCTTCCTGCTGCTCCTGTAGGGAACAGATATACTTGTCTCGGAATATGATCCGTAATAAATATCATTTTTAAAGTTCATTCACAAGCCCCAGATATGACCTTCCCATCATTGAAGAAGCAGCCAAAGCAGACATGTGGTGTCCCTCAGGGAAGTCTGCCTGGTACATATTGTTCTAACATAAATATAGCTAGCACAAGCTTTGTGTGTGTATTTTCATATCATGAAGATGTCCTTTGTCAGAGTTGCTCGCCATTAGTTTGTTGATAATGACTCATTGCATCGTCTTTCCAATTGCAGACATCAATTAAATAAATCACCAAGCCTACCTTGTTCACAGGAGGCACTCCCGCAAGGTTGAGCACATTCACTGCCAAGTGTCATCGAGGATATGGGTAGAACGCGCCCATGCATAATTATTTGAGCCTTCCACTGCAGACTCCTGACCACGTCATTGGGAGCCTGCACTACGGGCAGCTGCAGGATCTCAACCTCTTGGGAGAGCTGAGAAAGTTCCCAAACTCCTTCGTCGTGCAGAGGCGCATCCCTTCCCTCTCACGTACTTTTCCAAGTATTTTTGGCTTGAAGCTTCGTGAGCTATTTCATCTAACAATCCTTATGTCGCATGCACAAGAAAGTACACGTTAACATGCACGATGAACGCTCCTTCCACGGGTTTCTCCGCATTTGCGCTGAACATTCTGGGACAGATTACATTGTTTCGCAAGTCCCGTATTGCCGACAACAGCATGCTGCAAAAGCGACACAGTTTCCAACTATTTTATATCCAGGAGGAGTGAATTATCTTCTATTTACAAACGGTTTTAACACCCTGGAAGATGTGAGCGTGTGCAAAAGTTTGGATGCCTGATGTGGCTGCTTTTATGAAGAATGGCCGTCACTCAGTCGGAGCAAAGGTAAGCCTTTCATACATCAATGACTTGGACTCCTGTTGGCAGAGCAGATGAGCATGATGTTATTTATACACATTAATATGCTTCTCTGCTCTGCCAACATTATCTGCTTTGCCATCTCCTTCAGTCCTCTAAGATGTTTATCCAGCCCCAAAACCTTATCTTCTTTTGCCACCTCTTCAAGAAAGATACCAACCGAACAAATAATGCTAGCAGATGGGACAACCAGCTTAACGTCCATCTGAGGATCGGCAAACGTGATGCAACCGTGCCTGTAATGCACCAATCGGTCGGATTATACTCGGTTAGGGAATCAAACCCGGAAGGGACACCTTGAAGGTAGGTGTGCTTCCTCTGTACCATCTTTACACTCACATGTTGCACTCTGTGTCGCACTCTTGCCTCACACTGGCACTCTTGCCTCACACTGGCACTCTTGCGTCACACTCACTCTCGCACTCTTGCGTCACACTCACTCTCGCACTCTTGCGTCACACTCACTCTCGCACTCTTGCGTCACACTCACTCTCGCACTCTTGCGTCACACTCACTCTCGCACTCTTGCGTCACACTCACTCTCGCACTCTTGCGTCACACTCACTCTCGCACTCTTGCGTCACACTCACTCTCGCACTCTTGCGTCACACTCACTCTCGCACTCTTGCGTCACACTCACTCTCGCACTCTTGCGTCACACTCACTCTCGCACTCTTGCGTCACACTCACTCTCGCACTCTTGCGTCACACTCACTCTCGCACTCTTGCGTCACACTCACTCTCGCACTCTTGCGTCACACTCACTCTCGCACTCTTGCGTCACACTCACTCTCGCACTCTTGCGTCACACTCACTCTCGCACTCTTGCGTCACACTCACTCTCGCACTCTTGCGTCACACTCACTCTCAATCTTGCGTCACACTCACTCTCGCACTCTTGCGTCACACTCACTCTCGCACTCTTGCGTCACACTCACTCTCGCACTCTTGCGTCACACTCACTCTCGCACTCTTGAGTCACACTCACTCTCGCACTCTTGCGTCACACTCACTCTCGCACTCTTGCGTCACACTCACTCTCGCACTCTTGCGTCACACTCACTCTCGCACTCTTGCGTCACACTCACTCTCGCACTCTTGCGTCACACTCACTCTCGCACTCTTGCGTCACACTCACTCTCGCACTCTTGCGTCACACTCACTCTCGCACTCTTGCGTCAAACTCACTCGCGCACTCTTGCACTCTTGCGTCACACTCACTCGCGCACTCTTGCACTCTTGCGTCACACTCACTCTCGCACTCTTGCGTCACACTCACTCTTGCACTCTTGCGTCACACTCACGCTCGCACTCTTGCACTCTTGCGTCACACTCACGCTCGCACTCTTGCACCCTTGCGTCACACTCACGCTCGCACTCTTGCACCCTTGCGTCACACTCACGCTCGCACTCTTGCGTCACACTCACTCTCGCACTCTTGTGTCACACTCACTCTCGCACTCTTGTGTCACATACACACTCGCACTCTTGTGTCACATACACACTCTCACTCTTGTGTCACACTCACTTTCGCACTCTTGTGTCACATACACACTCGCACTCTTGTGTCACATACACACTCGCACTCTTGTGTCACACTCACTCTCGCACTCTTGTGTCACACTCACTCTCGCACTCTTGTGTCACACTCACTCTCGCACTCTTGTGTCACACTCACTCTCGCACTCTTGTGTCACACTCACTCTCGCACTCTTGTGTCACACTCACTCTCGCACTCTTGTGTCACATACACACTCGCACTCTTGTGTCACACTCACTCTCGCACTCTTGTGTCACATACACACTCGCACTCTTGTGTCACATACACACTCGCACTCTTGTGTCACATACACACTCGCACTCTTGTGTCACATACACACTCGCACTCTTGCGTCACACTCACTCGCGCACTCTTGCACTCTTGCGTCACACTCACTCTCGCACTCTTGCACTCTTGCGTCACACTCACTCTCACACTCTCGCACTCTTGCGTCACACTCACTCTCGCACTCTTGCGTCACACTCACTCTCGCACTCTTGCGTCACACTCACTCTCGCACTCTTGCGTCACACTCACTCTCGCACTCTTGCGTCACACTCACTCTCGCACTCTTGCGTCACACTCACTCTCGCACTCTTGCGTCACACTCACTCTCGCACTCTTGCGTCACACTCACTCTCGCACTCTTGCGTCACACTCACTCTCGCACTCTTGCGTCACACTCACTCTCGCACTCTTGCGTCAAACTCACTCGCGCACTCTTGCACTCTTGCGTCACACTCACTCGCGCACTCTTGCACTCTTGCGTCACACTCACTCGCGCACTCTTGCACTCTTGCGTCACACTCACTCGCGCACTCTTGCACTCTTGCGTCACACTCACTCTCGCACTCTTGCACTCTTGCGTCACACTCACTCTCACACTCTTGCACTCTTGCGTCACACTCACGCTCGCACTCTTGCACTCTTGCGTCACACTCACGCTCGCACTCTTGCACTCTTGCGTCACACTCACGCTCGCACTCTTGCACTCTTGCGTCACACTCACGCTCGCACTCTTGCACTCTTGCGTCACACTCACACGCTCACACTCTTGCACTCTTGCGTCACACTCACACGCTCACACTCTTGTGTCACATACACACTCACACTCTTGTGTCACATACACACTCACACTCTTGTGTCACATACACACTCACACTCTTGTGTCACATACACACTCACACTCTTGTGTCACATACACACTCACACTCTTGTGTCACATACACACTCACACTCTTGTGTCACATACACACTCACACTCTTGTGTCACATACACACTCACACTCTTGTGTCACATACACACTCACACTCTTGTGTCACATACACACTCACACTCTTGTGTCACATACACACTCACACTCTTGTGTCGCTTACACACTCACACTCTTGTGTCGCATACACACTCACACTCTTGTGTCGCATACACACTCGCACTCTTGTGTCGCATACACACTCACACTCTTGTGTCACATACACACTCACACTCTTGTGTCACATACACACTCGCACTCTTGTGTCACATACACACTCGCACTCTTGTGTCACATACACACTCGCACTCTTGTGTCACATACACACTCGCACTCTTGTGTCACATACACACTCGCACTCTTGTGTCACATACACACTCGCACTCTTGTGTCACATACACACTCGCACTCTTGTGTCACATACACACTCGCACTCTTGTGTCACATACACACTCGCACTCTTGTGTCACATACACACTCGCACTCTTGTGTCACATACACACTCGCACTCTTGTGTCACATACACACTCGCACTCTTGTGTCACATACACACTCGCACTCTTGCGTCACATACACACTCGCACTCTTGCGTCACATACACACTCGCACTCTTGCGTCACATACACACTCGCACTCTTGCGTCACATACACACTCGAACTCGAGCGTCGCACTCGCTCTCGCACTCTAGCGTCGCACTCGCTCTCGCACTCTTGCGTCGCACTCGCTCTCGCACTCTTGCGTCACACTCGCTCTCGCACTCTTGCGTCACACTCACTCTCGCACTCTTGCGTCACACTCACTCTCGCACTCTTGCGTCACACTCACTCTCGCACTCTTGCGTCACACTCACTCTCGCACTCTTGCGTCACACTCACTCTCGCACTCTTGCGTCACACTCACTCTCGCACTCTTGCGTCAAACTCACTCGCGCACTCTTGCGTCACACTCACTCGCGCACTCTTGCACTCTTGCGTCACACTCACGCTCGCACTCTTGCACTCTTGCGTCACACTCACGCTCGCACTCTTGCACTCTTGCGTCACACTCACGCTCGCACTCTTGCACTCTTGCGTCACACTCACGCTCACACTCTTGCACTCTTGCGTCACACTCACGCTCACACTCTTGCACTCTTGCGTCACACTCACACGCTCACACTCTCGCACTCTTGCGTCACACTCGCTCTCGCACTCTTGCGTCACACTCGCTCTCGCACTCTTGCGTCACACTCGCTCTCGCACTCTTGCGTCACACTCGCTCTCGCACTCTTGCGTCACACTCGCTCTCGCACTCTTGCGTCACACTCGCTCTCGCACTCTTGCGTCACACTCGCTCTCGCACTCTTGCGTCACACTCGCTCTCGCACTCTTGCGTCACACTCGCTCTCGCACTCTTGCGTCACACTCACTCTCGCACTCTTGCGTCACACTCTCGCACTCTTGCGTCACACACACTCTCGCACTCTTGCGTCACACTCACTCTCGCACTCTTGCGTCACACTCACTCTCGCACTCTTGCGTCACACTCACTCTCGCACTCTTGCGTCACACTCACTCTCGCACTCTTGCGTCACACTCACTCTCGCACTCTTGCGTCACACTCACTCTCGCACTCTTGCGTCACACTCACTCTCGCACTCTTGCGTCACACTCACTCTCGCACTCTTGCGTCACACTCACTCTCGCACTCTTGCGTCACACTCACTCTCGCACTCTTGCGTCACACTCACTCTCGCACTCTTGCGTCACACTCACTCTCGCACTCTTGCGTCACACTCACTCTCGCACTCTTGCGTCAAACTCACTCGCGCACTCTTGCGTCACACTCACTCGCGCACTCTTGCACTCTTGCGTCACACTCACGCTCGCACTCTTGCACTCTTGCGTCACACTCACGCTCGCACTCTCGCACTCTTGCGTCACACTCGCTCTCGCACTCTTGCGTCACACTCGCTCTCGCACTCTTGCGTCACACTCGCTCTCGCACTCTTGCGTCACACTCGCTCTCGCACTCTTGCGTCACACTCGCTCTCGCACTCTTGCGTCACACTCGCTCTCGCACTCTTGCGTCACACTCGCTCTCGCACTCTTGCGTCACACTCGCTCTCGCACTCTTGCGTCACACTCGCTCTCGCACTCTTGCGTCACACTCGCTCTCGCACTCTTGCGTCACACTCGCTCTCGCACTCTTGCGTCACACTCGCTCTCGCACTCTTGCGTCACACTCGCTCTCGCACTCTTGCGTCACACTCGCTCTCGCACTCTTGCGTCACACTCGCTCTCGCACTCTTGCGTCACACTCGCTCTCGCACTCTTGCGTCACACTCGCTCTCGCACTCTTGCGTCACACTCGCTCTCGCACTCTTGCGTCACACTCGCTCTCGCACTCTTGCGTCACACTCGCTCTCGCACTCTTGCGTCACACTCGCTCTCGCACTCTTGCGTCACACTCGCTCTCGCACTCTTGCGTCACACTCGCTCTCGCACTCTTGCGTCACACTCGCTCTCGCACTCTTGCGTCACACTCGCTCTCGCACTCTTGCGTCACACTCGCTCTCGCACTCTTGCGTCACACTCGCTCTCGCACTCTTGCGTCACACTCGCTCTCGCACTCTTGCGTCACACTCGCTCTCGCACTCTTGCGTCACACTCGCTCTCGCACTCTTGCGTCACACTCGCTCTCGCACTCTTGCGTCACACTCACTCTCGCACTCTTGCGTCACACTCACTCTCGCACTCTTGCGTCAAACTCACTCGCGCACTCTTGCACTCTTGCGTCACACTCACTCTCGCACTCTTGCGTCACACTCACTCTCGCACTCTTGCGTCAAACTCACTCGCGCACTCTTGCACTCTTGCGTCACACTCACGCTCGCACTCTTGCACTCTTGCGTCACACTCACGCTCGCACTCTTGCACTCTTGCGTCACACTCACGCTCGCACTCTTGCACTCTTGCGTCACACTCACACGCTCACACTCTTGCACTCTTGCGTCACACTCACACGCTCACACTCTTGCACTCTTGCGTCACACTCACACGCTCACACTCTTGTGTCACATACACGCTCACACTCTTGTGTCACATACACGCTCACACTCTTGTGTCACATACACACTCGCACTCTTGTGTCACATACACACTCGCACTCTTGTGTCACATACACACTCGCACTCTTGTGTCACATACACACTCGCACTCTTGTGTCACATACACACTCGCACTCTTGTGTCACATACACACTCGCACTCTTGTGTCACATACACACTCGCACTCTTGTGTCACATACACACTCGCACTCTTGTGTCACATACACACTCACACTCTTGTGTCACATACACACTCGCACTCTTGTGTCACATACACACTCGCACTCTTGTGTCACATACACACTCGCACTCTTGTGTCACATACACACTCGCACTCTTGTGTCACATACACACTCGCACTCTTGTGTCACATACACACTCGCACTCTTGTGTCACATACACACTCGCACTCTTGTGTCACATACACACTCGCACTCTTGTGTCACATACACACTCGCACTCTTGTGTCACATACACACTCGCACTCTTGTGTCACATACACACTCGCACTCTTGTGTCACATACACACTCGCACTCTTGTGTCACATACACACTCGCACTCTTGTGTCACATACACACTCGCACTCTTGTGTCACATACACACTCGCACTCTTGTGTCACATACACACTCGCACTCTTGTGTCACATACACACTCGCACTCTTGTGTCACATACACACTCGCACTCTTGTGTCACATACACACTCGCACTCTTGTGTCACATACACACTCGCACTCTTGTGTCACATACACACTCGCACTCTTGTGTCACATACACACTCGCACTCTTGTGTCACATACACACTCGCACTCTTGTGTCACATACACACTCGCACTCTTGTGTCACATACACACTCGCACTCTTGTGTCACATACACACTCGCACTCTTGTGTCACATACACACTCGCACTCTTGTGTCACATACACACTCGCACTCTTGTGTCACATACACACTCGCACTCTTGTGTCACATACACACTCGCACTCTTGTGTCACATACACACTCGCTCTCGCACTCTAGCCTCGCACTCTAGCCTCGCACTCTAGCCTCGCACTCTAGCCTCGCACTCTAGCCTCACACTCTAGCCTCGCACTCGCTCTCGCACTCTAGCCTCACACTCGCTCTCGCACTCGCTCTCGCACTCTAGCCTCGCACTCTAGCCTCGCACTCTAGCCTCACACTCGCTCTCGCACTCTAGCCTCGCACTCGCTCTCGCACTCTAGCCTCGCACTCGCTCTCGCACTCTAGCGTCGCACTCGCTCTCGCACTGTAGCCTCACACTCACTCTCGCACTCTAGCGTCACTCTCGCACTCTAGCCTCACACTCACTCATGCGTCACTCTCGCACTCTAGCCTCACACTCGCTCTCGCACTCTAGCCTCACACTCACTCTCGCACTCTAGCCTCACACTCACTCTCGTGTCATTCCAAACGCACACCTCACACGTACTCGTGCCTTACTTCATGTACGTAATTGAATACTGAGAAATGAGACGGATTTTCCGTTTCTTGGAGTTCTGTAAGAATCTCATTCTGAATTCCTCTTCAATTCCCCCTCTTAACTCGGTCAATCCTCCACACCAAAATCTTTACGTTGTTTCTTGTAGATTGCTTTACTACCCCCCCCCCCCACCTCTATGATATGAAAACCAATCTTCCCTATCAGCACAATTGGCACAACAAAATACAGCGCAAAAAGTCACAAATTTACATTCATGTAAACACAATGATGCAGTTCACGTGCAGTTTTGCTTTGCTCGTTCTCCAAGATGGCAGATCACCAACGTTGTGACGCCACATGCACTTTATAATAGCCTGTTTTGGGACTGACAGGACAGTCGAGAGCACGCCTGAGTTGGTTTTGAGTTGTCACGCCTGAGTTGGACTCTCGACCCAGCTTTAAACTGTCGTTCTGGTGTTTCACAGACAGGGGGAGGAGGCATCAATGTGTGTGCTGTCCCTCGGATGTATGTTAAACTGGGCATCCCATCTGCCAGTATGAGATAGATGATTGATGTTCAATATCCAATGGTGCCTTTCATGAAGAGTCGGTGTGTTATCACCGGCACCCTGAACAAATTACAAATTCCTGCTCTAACATTTAGGGGTCACTGCATCAGCGGCACTGCCTTGCCCCTGTGACAAATTATGCTAATCCGGCACCACGTGCTGCAAACGAACGATGATGAACTTTGTTATTGGTGATTTAGCTGAGGTAAGTGTCAGAATGGATGTATGGGGGCAGTCTTGTTCACACAGAAGTGACGTCACGCATTAATGAACAAGTTACCCGACGGCAAGGCAACTGCAATACGAGGTCCCTCGCTCCCATTGTTTTGAGCGTCTGTTTCAATGAGAAGTATACACACTCACCTCTGAAGTGTCTAGCTTGGGTTTGAATCTCAACCCACCTGTAAACTGCCATCCATGTGTGTGCTGTTCCTCAGATGGATGTTAAACTGGGCGTTCCGTCTGCCAGCATTAAATCCTGCACTGTCTTTGCGAAGAGTAGGTGAGCTATCACTGGCATCTTGAACTATTTCCAGATTCCTGCCCCGATTTCCTGTTTCGAGGGTGGTGACCCATCCAGGATTGTAGCTCGAGCCAAGAAACTGCTTTGGCAGAACTGATGCTCTGTACAGAGCATGGTGCATGTTGATTATTTATCCGCTCGTACCTAGACTATGACAGCCAAGCCTTTTGTGATATTTCAAAAACCAACCCGAAGAAACTTGAAACCATCCATTTCAAAGCACTCTCTATTCTGGGAGCTTTTATAAGCTCTTCAGTTTCAGCTATCCTCGTGAAAGCTGAAGAAATTCCTCTGATTCTACAATGGAAAGCTGCTACTGCACAGGATCAGCTGCTGATAACCATGAGGGGAATAATGTGTTTGCAAATTCTTGGGAATATGAACTGACGCATAAAAATTCAGGATCATGACCTTTCGGCCTTGTATATTTGAGTTGAGGTAAAATCACTCGAGTATTGTGGCAATTTGGTCCCAATGCTATGCCTCACCGTTTGCAGGCTCGTAGATGTTCTCTGTATCCATCTAGACGTCCGTAATCGATGGGGACAATCTGGTGTTGATTCGTAACCAGACTGTGGGATACCTATTTGGAATCCATCCTTGCATCTTTTCGACAGGTGACTCAAAAAGAGAACAGCACCATCAATTTATATTCCAGATATTAAGGCAGTGATGATTTCTGATCAGGTTAACCAACCCCCTCTCCATATTTTTGGCAGAACTCTTCACCATTGTAATGACATTAGAATTGATAATCGATTTTGACCCCCAAAGTGTGGTCATCTTTTCCAAATCGTTGTGTTATAAAGGTTCGGTTATCCCCACAGGTTGGATGACCTGATTCTCAATGTGCTCCATCTGAATAATTATGCTGTTGGAGCTGGGAGGATCGGAAAGCCAAGAGAGCAGAGGGAGAAAGGCCGGAGGACAGTTGTGTTTTGTTTCTTAGACGTTGCACGGGATGTGCCAATTCATTGTAAAGTATCTGAGATTATTTCAGTTCTCCGACTGAATGAAGTGGAGGAACGTTCTTGGAATGAGATTTGCTGGAGTGTTCCTGTGAGGGTGGAAAATGCCAGTTGCATGTAGAAATCTTTTTACGGAACTGCTGAGAATTCCAAAGAATCGGTTGCTCGTGAACACCATAAGTACCTGTTTGGCATCTGCACTGCTTATGGTGGTGAAAGGTTGTCATTGACGACCCGGCAAAGATTCAACCCACGGTATGCTGCGACATCTGCACAAAGCCCTTGAATTTCGTCAAACTGATGGATATTCGTTTGTGATTAATTTCGTTTGTGATTAATTAAGATGGGCCACACAACTTCGGATGCTTTTGCGAGAACGATCTGGCATAAATTATCTGCATCACTTACGTTGATTGAACTTGTGGGTAATAGCGTTGCCAATGGTGACGTTTGTCATCGGGATGCATATCACTTCAATTTGGTATTCATCTGACGAAAACTCGAACTCTCTTTCTCCCACTATGTCTGATGTGTCTATATATATATATATATATATATATATATATATATATATATATATATATATATATATATATATATATATATATATATATATATATATATATATATATATATATATATATTGTCGCGAATTCGCGCCCGCCGGCGTGCGAACAGCCACGTGACTCGAATCGCGGCACGTCGCCCACCGGACGGACAATTCTGTCATGACCCTCTCAGACTAACTCTGGGAGCTAGTCACGGGTGGGCCTTTCGGCCTCACCACGATCGTGCCAATCGGCCACCCGTGTGGGATAGGGTTGTTCGCCAAGCTCGACCTACCTAAGTACCCACGCGGATGGGAGACCCGGCGATCGCACCTCGCCGCAGGTCGACTCCGGACACGGGCCGCTTAAGCGATCCGTTCCGTGCTATCGGGATAACCGAGTGGTGTTATCGTCGGCCTCGACGGTTCCGATTAATTATCGGGCGTATTAAGCCCACGACGAACCCGTTAGGTGAAGCAAGATGGAGATTCAATTAAAGAAAAGACGAAGCGAAATGGGAAAACAGTTCAACATGATGCACATTTATTCCGCGGCACACGGAGAGCACACATATAGTCAAACGGTCATCAGAATGCACATATAAAGCAACTAAAACAAAAACACCAATGCAGATCGACAACCGACTACGCGTACACACGGCAACACTTACACAGTTTTACTTTACACACGGCGCCAACAACACATTTACTCAAAAGCAAAAGAAAAGGCCACCCTCAAAGACAAGGGGGCAGACGGGGCCTGTGGGCCAATATTTGCGCGGGACCTGAAGGAGCGGTCAGGTCCGCGAGACCGGGTGGGTCCTACCCGCGTCTTCGTGATTAGCCACAAATGTGGCAGCGCGGCGGTGCCCCGACTTCGTGCTACTTCGCGGGTTTCGTTGGCACTGCTTGGAGTGGGGTGGGAACGGGGCCCCCTTTTCGCACTATCTCAGCGCGGGGGAAAGGGGGAATTGTTGATGCTCTGGGGAAAGAGTATAGCTGGCTTGCTTGGGTCCTGTGACGAGCGATTCCACCGCGACCTCATCGCCGACCACCGTCTTCCTTGCCTCGGACCCGAGCTCCTCGGACTCTTCCCCCAATTCTCCTCAGCCGACTGCAGAAAACCACCTGGACGCCCTCGCCTCCCGACTCCACTCCGCGCTCCAACCCGACTTGACTGCCTCGCAACAACAACTCTTGCGCAACAACTCTTCTTTCTCTCTGCCCCAAAACTCTCTTCGCTTTTCTGCCACACTACTCTGCTTTTCTGCTCGGCGTTTTATAGGCCGGCAGGAGAACCCATATGCAAATTTCCGGATCAGGATGAGCTCGGGGGCGGAGCCACGCTCGCCCATTGGACGGAGGAAAAGGGGCGTGAATCTCCCCTGATCCTAGAATTTGCATATCTCGATTCCACACAGACGCGCCTGGAGGTGGGGCTAAGCCGCCCCGCGCTTGCTGATTGGACGGATCAGAAGTGGGCGTGTAGCATTCCTGATCCAAATTCTCCTCGGAAAGGCCGCATTTTGCACTCGCGGCTCGGCGCGTATCTTGTACGAGCCCAGGACTGCCCGACGCTCGGTGCTCACAGGTGGTGTGGGAATGGCGGTAGAAGGAGGGAGGTGAGGATGGTGGAGGGTTTATGGTGGTGGTTTGATGGTCATGGTGCGTTTGGGAATGGCATGATGCGATGATGTGGGAGCCAATTGTGAAGGTAAAGGTCGTGGCTGTTGGCCTTGTTGTTGTGAAGCGGCGTTGTGGTTGGTGGTTGTTGTGTGTTGGCGGTTGGTTCAAAATAAAGATAGAACAGAAAAACGGCTATCTCAAAGCATCGCAGCCCGAATGAATCACATTTATTCCCTCTAAACAACGGGTTTGGGGCTAACTACACATGTACTTACAGAGATATCTCACCTACGGGACCTGAATGGTGGTTTGCGAATTTCCACAACCGTAACAATATATAAATGTGTGTGTGTGTGTGTGTATATATGTGTGTGTATATATGTATATATGTATATATGTATATATATATATATATGTGTATATATATATATATGTATATATATATATGTGTATATATGTATATATATATATATATATATATATATATATATATATATATATATATATATATAAATATATATCAATCATTCACTTGTTTCCATGATGCAGCTTATAAACATCGTATC
Source organism: Eptatretus burgeri (assembly GCF_056783735.1). Lineage (NCBI taxonomy): Eukaryota > Metazoa > Chordata > Myxini > Myxiniformes > Myxinidae > Eptatretus > Eptatretus burgeri. The sequence goes on along the minus strand of NC_140967.1, from coordinate 9,919,715 downwards.
GTGTTCTAATCATAATGTCAATACTTTTGGGTTATCTTTATGTTGTATCTATTGGATAATGCTATGAACAGTTTTGGTCATTCAGTCTTTGGGGTATAAATCTGCATGACATTTGCAAGTCGTGTGTGTGTGTGTGTGTGTGTGTGTGTGTGTGTGTGTGTGTGGGTGTGTGTGTGTGTGTGTGTGTGTGTGTGTGTGTGTGTGTGTGTGTGTGTGTGTGTGTGTGTGTGTGTGTGTGTGTGTGTGTGTGTGTGTGTGTGTGTTGTGTGAAGGTGTAACACACACACACACACACACACGAAAATATTACCCTCGCCAGAGGAGAGGGTATTGCAATCGGGTTTGTTTGTTGTTTGTCCGTACCGAACGCGAGTACAGTTTTTCTGTATCCCTTGTCGGATTAACACAATTTTCACCATTTGAGCGGCTACTCATGTATAATGTTTTAATGATAATTATGACGTCATTGGCCATGTAGTGTGGCTGGCATGTTCGAAAAAATTGGAAAAACTTTCAACCTCTGTATCTGAAACCACACCATGGAAAAAAAATTGAAATTTGGCACCATGTAAAGTCCTTTTGTTCTGGGGAGCTTGTGGGATGGCACGTCGTCGTCGTCATCGTCGTCATCGTCGTCAGTCAGTCAGTCAGTCAGTCAATCGGTCAGTCCATCTACAAACACTTGCAACTTCCCTGAAACTACACACACACAATTTTGATGAAACTTGACCATAACCTTCATCACCTGTGATGTACCAAAGTTTGTTCATGGCATGAAAAAAGTTGGGCCCTGAGGGATGCATGGGGGCTGCCCCCCCAAAATAGGTATTTGCTTTCTTTTCTGAAACTCTACCACAACTTTCATCACCCGTGATGTACCCAAGTTTGTTCACACCATTAAAAAAACAATCTTTTGGTATTTACTTTGTTCTCCGAAATTACTTATTTTGGGGGCCTTCCGCGTCTACCAGTGGTTTCCTAGTTTTGTTATCCAGCTGCTATGAGGTGAGCACCCAGGGGTATTGCCCCTATTCTTTTTTTTGTGGTCAAAGGTGCCTTCATTTTGACGTCATGATTGCATACGTGGAACGCTACGTCTGATCAGTATGAAAATTTTTGAGGGTCATCTTGGGATACATTGGTCGACAGAAATTTTTTATGACGTCATCAGTCATGTGGTTCGGCAGCCATATGAAAAAAATAGAAAAGAAAAAAAAAAAACCTTCAAAATCTTCTCCTCTGAAACGGCTGAACAGATCGAGGCAAAACTTTACAACAATGACTGCCTATCCACGAGTAACAAAACGTTCCCACCTATGATGTCATAGGTCACTTGGTTTTGCAGCCATATTGGATTTATTCTCAAACATTTAAAAAATCTCCTTCTCCAGAATGGCTGGATAGATCGAGAGTAAACTTCAGATTTGTGTTCCCCAAGTCTTGGGGATACCAGGGTGTTCACGAATAATTGATAGGTTACATGGTCTGGCAGCCACATTGCATTGAACAAGAATCTCAAAAAGCAAACTTTCTCTTGAACTGCTTCATCGATCAACGTGAAACTTCAAACTTGTGATTGGGAATTTGTGTTTTAAATTTTAACCCGATCAGACATGTGGTCTGGCAGCCAGAATCATTTAATTTTTTTAAATCTGTGTTCTGTTTGGATTTTTTGTTTTTTTTGACTCAGGCTCACATGGCTCTGCCTGGATGGGTTTGAGGGTAGAGGAGCAGCAGCTGAGATGTGAATCCTATCTAGGTTCTTCCTGATGACATCATCTTTGCTTGTTTAAGTTCCTTTCTGATTACTCCAATGCCGGACTGTATCGATTTGGTCTTCCATCTGATTTGAATTGTATTTATTTTAATCCCATTCTAAACCTGATTGAATAATAATAAACGTCATGGGCCAGGGTCAAGTGTGCGATCAAAGCAGGACATCTTGGTACCTGGTCATCACTGCCAGCAGTTATAAAGTGGCATTTCTAGTTATGTCTCGTATTACTTACATAACACACCAGAACACAAACTCCACACGAAATACACCACACAAAAGTCCAGGTGAGGGTCTACAATCTTTGATTGCTCTTTTGTCTTGTTGGTTTTGTAAAGCTTCTCAGTCACCTCCCCTCTGGCTATTCCTGATACCAACCGATCTACCAAAGTATTATGAATCTCAAATTGGGAATTTCTTTGACCACTCTTGTGAGCATGGGTTGAAACCTCAAATCCCCAAATTAAAGAACTTTGGAATTTGATCATTTTGAGATGACTCTAACCTTTAAAATGGCAAAGTTATCCTTTTTGGGGAGCAGATCCTGAAAGTTTGAGTCAAAGTTCCCCAGGGTTTAAAGTGTCCGTTTGATACAGTATCTTTATTCATTAATGGTGAGATGTGTGCCTCTCAAAACGTCATTAAATCATGGACTCTCCAAGTGCAAAATATCACATGGAATCGGGGGCTAAAATGTGTACTTTTGGAGGATTATTTTACCCAGGGGTATTTATCGAAATGTTCTTTTTCATCATTATGTGAGGCCATCACCTGGTCACTGATGGGTGACGTGGCAAACAATGACTCTCACTCCTTCACCATAATAACGAAGGAGCTTTGTACAATGTCTACGTTTACTTATGGTACACTCAAGACGTGTACATTGGGTGACATGAAGGAACTTTCCACCAATTCCCAGGCCACTGGGCAAAATCCTGGATTGCTATCATTGTCACGATGAGCTTTGTGCTCAGATGGGAACATCAAACAAAGCGAGACAAAGTAATATTGGAATGTACTATGTGTTTGTAACCACAGGATGGCAACCTCGCTGCTTGTTGGACTTGGCTGAAAGCATCCGTGAGAAGCTTGTGCGCTCTGGTGCAACCGCAGTGTGTGACGAAGCCGTGTGTAGGCGGCTCATTTAATATTACTGCAGACGAATCGCCCGTCGCACACCTCGAGGCTTCGCCACACGCTTTCTGATGGCATTGCCTTCGAGCAGTCCCCGTGGAACAGGTGGGGCTTTCTCGTGCGAGCGAAACGGGATCCCAAATTGTGCATTTGTTTCGTGCTGGCGAGGCGAAGTTTGTTTTTTTTCATTCCAAAGGCGATTTTTTTTTTTGTTTGTTTGTTTGTTATTTTCTTGCTGAAACTTAAATTTCACGAAATGCAAATTTGTCCTGCAAGAGTTTCTCGTATCTTTTAAAGGTGCCGTTCAAATTGCATTTGTGTCGCTGTGGGCTTTGACTGAGACGGTGATTTGAAAATCGAGAGGGTTCGGGTATGGGTGGTGAGGGTTGTATCATGAGGGATTCCATTGCCTTGCTGTGATGTTTTTGTGTTTCCACTGTTTTATGGTTTCTGCGTATGCACGGATTAGTCTCGTCGTCCTCTCCGTCTGAGTCTGATCTGGGATTCCATTTATCATCAACTTCCTTGTTCGGTCTTATGATGAGCTGCCTGCACGTGTCGCGGAATGTATTGAAGTGTCGTTTTGTTGCTGCCTCGACCGAAACTATCTTGTGCATCAAATGAGTTGCTTGGACTAAAGAATGTCTTGCTCTGGTGCATTTTCCTCATGGGGTTGTCTCCCTGTCTTTCCTTCATTTTTCTCTTATTTAAAAGAATCTCTCTCCCTGCGGTCGGTGCGCCAGCTGCTCCGTGCACGTTGGATCCTGTTAAAAATGTTCCACAAATCGTGTGTTTTCTTGCTTGTTATCCCCCCCCCCCCCCGCCGCAACCTTCTGTACGTGTAAACATGCTATTCAGAATGTAACAGAATCATCTCTTGACACCATGTTAACATTTCCTGTTAATGGGAAGGTTATATGTTGAATATGATTGTAGGACAGATTCTCTCCTTGGTCTCTTCCTCATTGTTGATTAAGAGAGTGAAGCTTTTGTGGGGGACAGGGGGATTTCTGTTTATTTGCTTGGTTATCATCATGTCATAAACAGAGATCTACCTTTGTGGTGGGTACATGTTATTTTTTTTATTTTTTTGTGACCTGAGATGCTTTTTTGTTTGGATCAGCATGCGAGACTCGCTGGTGTGTAACCGTTCAGGTTTTTCCTCTGAGTCTGGGAGATCGGCGGTTTAAACCCAACCCCGGTCGAGTCGTTCAAAAGACTTCAAAAATGGTACGTGCTGCTTCGTTGCTCGATTGCCCAGCATTTAAAAGGATAGAGCACAGACAAACGACCATAGGTTGGCAACCATTGCGAGGCTTAATGGCCTCCTGCGTTGAAGTTCCTTGTAAGGGAACCCGTATGATTACAAGTGTTTGCCAAGCCTAACGTGTCACATAGATTTCTGAGTGAAATGTCTGCTTGGCACTGATAACATTTCAAACATTTTGTAGAAATGTCTTGTCCTTGAATCAAATATTAAACTCGTGAAGTCGTAAATCCACAGGCTTTCCACCTAAAGCAAGGTTGAAAGATCGAAAAGGTTCCTCCAGGAATGACCCAACATCAAATTTCGAGTTAATAATTATCTTCCCGTGTTGACCTCTGTGACCCGAAGTCCCCACCCCTTGGGGGCATGAACCTGTTTTTTCAAAAAAAATGTGCCCCTGTTTTTTTTTTCTTTCAAAAAGCGGGAGGATAGATATACGGATCTTTTGGTGCCAACGTCGGAAGGTTCGGGGATAACTATCTCGGTGCTTTCTAAATTCTAATGGAAAGTCTGTGGTTGATATCACTAATCTGGAGTTTCTGCTGCAAATGCTTTGAAAGCATCACCATCAGTTCCTCCTCGCATGCAACAAAATAATGAGTGTTTAACGGCAATCCCGTATGCCTCGTTTTGTGCCATCGCGTTTCAACGGCGCTGCAAGCATCAAGCAGTGTGAAATGATTATATTTTTTCCGCTCTATTAACGATGCCACAATCTTTATTCACGGAGTCATCAAAGGCAAACGAGTGCATACTCCGTCTGCACAAATAATCCCCATTATGGTCTCAAACTGAAGCAAAATGATATTTGTTTTTTGGAAAAGCAATATCATCCAAATGAGCTTTTGATATGTTTATTATATTAGTTAATTAATTTTTAAGTTTAATTGCAGAAGTCTTTCTGTAATGATGTATTGCTTTGAATCCAATTTGTTTTGCATAAAGCAATTGTATTCTGACATAATTGTTCCATTGATGTCGACATCCCATCTTTATTTTTATGTGCATCTTTTGGCTGCTGGTTGCATCATTGGTTGAGGGCACAGCTATAGCGCTGATGCAATTACCCCGATAACCAGTACACTGGTGCTCATTTTGCCAACCTCGGAAGGATGACAGGCTGAGTCAACCCCACCTGGTGTTGATTCAACGGCCGACAGGTTCAAACTTGGGACCCCAAGATCCCAAGCCAGCCACCCTAATCGCCATGCCGACACCAGGCTTGGCATCCCATTGGTTTTTTATTTTATTGCATTTCGTTGAACTTGTGAGTATTCAGGACTTCAATGATGAGCATTGAAGGCTTCTTTCAATCTGTTGTAATTTTGTCACGAGAAACAAACAATCATTGGGCTCTCGCTGTCCTTTCTGGAGCAGGAAGTTGCTGTGCTGGAGCTTTATTTTAATTTTAATTTTTTTTTTTTTGGTAAAAGAGAAAAACATTTTTCATCTGGGAGAAAAAAACAAGACCCGCAAGCAGTTGAAAGCAAAATGCAAATGGTGCAAACCGACGAGCACTAATGGTTCCTGTCCCACCGCTGTCACAGGAATTGAAAGGAAAGTTTTAATGAAGCAAAAGCAAGCTTCCAGATTGAGGATCATTTCGAGTGTTACGGTTGTGGGGATAGATGGAAGAATTTAATAGGGAATATTGCATTGTGTAGAGTTGCTTGGTCTGTGGACGTGTAGGAGGCATCTTGATGTAGCTAAGTCAGGAAACTGAGCTTAAGTGTTACGTGTCACCACACGGGGTTGGGGGGGGGGAGGGTGTAGTGTTAATTCGCAGAGGGAGTAAGAATAAGTTCCTCAGTATGTGATTGCCCTCTATGATTTTTTTTTTCTTTTTTTTCCCCTATATTTTTACATTTCAAGATTGCCAAAAATGGTGGGGAACACGTCCCTAAAACCATAACAAGAAGGCAGAAAGCCCTGCCTTCCCAGGTTGACAACAAGAAAAGTCACGCCCCGAGGGACAATTGATGGGTGTGACGTCAGAAGCTTGCCGAGTGGGCAGAGGCCTCGCCCTCCCAGGTTTTGTGCGAGCAGGCCACACCCCGGAGGCGGTCGTTTATAGAGGCGTGATCGAGAGGAAGGTTGTTTGTGCATTGTGGGAGGCTTCCTACTGCATAGGACGAGAGATCGGCAGAGCGCACGCAGCATGGCTTACGCACAAGGTCAGTGTGAGGAGCGCACGCACAAGGTCGGTGTGAGGAACGCACGAGGCAGAGTTGATTCGGAAGAGAATCAGAGGCGGGAATTCAGGGCTTGCGCATTTTTGGAGAGCCGTGATCAGAGCGGAGGCACAAGTGCACGTGATTTTGTTGTGCACGTGAGAGGAGTATATCTATCTATCTATCTATCTATCTATCTGTCTACCTATCTACGTACATACGTATTTTATAGATTTTGTATATAATATTTATATCATATATATATATATATATATATATATATATATATATATATATATATATATATATATATATATATATATATATATATATGTATATATATTGTTACGGCTGTGGAAATTTGCAGAACACAAAAAAGGTCCGTAGTTCAGTTAGATCGATAAGTCTGTGTTGAGTTACATTTCCCCACCGTTGTTTAATGGGAATTATTCGTGTAACAGGGCTGTCATCCTTTGAGGTAGGTTTTTCTTTTTCTATCGTTATTTTGAACCAACCACATCTCCACCACCATTACAACAACCAACATCGCTCCCCTTAACCACAACACCAACCACAACCACACCTGCCTCTCAAAAACCACGCCATCCTCACCACTCTGCCAGCAACTGTCAACAACTCCACAGCACAAACATCGCCTCACCTTCGTTCCCGAAACAACGCCATCTTTGCGCCAGCAGCGGCGGGATCCGATAAAACGGCATCGCTGCAGGCAGGGGCAAGGGTTCTCTCGCCGTGCAGCGTTGGTGATTTCAACCACGTCGGCTCGCTCTCCGGGAGGGGGCGAAGGTCAGAGAGCGTTGGTGATTTCAACCATGTCGGCTCGCTCTCCGGGAAGGGTCGGAGGTCGAAGGGTCGGAGGTCAAAGGCTCGATGATTCCTACCACGTCCGCTTTAGGCGCAGGGTCAAGGGTCAGAGGGCAAGGGTCAAAGCTCGTCCCCCCGGCCCTATATAAGGGCGTGCAGAACGGAGCTTCGAAGCAGTCTGGAGGGGTCGGAGAGCCGAGTGGAGCCCGAAGTCTGGAGAGAGTCAGTTGGGGAAAGCCAAGGAGCTGCGTGGAGACCACAGCCGGGGAGAGCTTGCCAACGCCAAGGCAGTCTGAGGTGATCGGTCCTCGGTGCAGTTCGCGCATCGCTGAGGAACGGACGGGGTCTCAGAGCATTCGACTTTTATAGAGCATCAACTCTGACAGAGCACAAAAAGACCCGTTTGTTCCTCTCAACCGCGTTGCCGGCCAGGGCCCGGATCACCTCACCTTGGCAAGGCCGCAATCAGGCGCGGCTGTCCTAGTGGCCGTGGGAAACACGTCGCGACCTGCCCATCGTCGCAAGGCCACAATTGTGCGCGGCTGTCCTAGTTGCCGTGGGAAACAGATGTCACGACCTGCCCATCGTTGCAAGGCCACAATCATGCGCGGCTGTCCTGGTGGCCGTGGGGAGCAGATGTCGCGACCTGCCCATTGTCGCACCATGAGGGTGCGGGTAAACCGCATCGGTCTCGCGAGCCCATTCGGTCAACCAAGGCTCACGCACTATAAAAGTCCACGGACCCTGTCTGCCACTCTCGTCTCTGAGAGTGGCCCTTTCCTTCCTTTTGAGTGAATCTTGTGGCGCCGTGTCCTGACAAGTAAAAACTGTTAAGTGACGACATCAATAATGACCATATTCAGTCGTAGTGTTCGCCTGCTTTTGTTTGTCTGTATACGTGTTGGCTGTACATACGTGCATGTGTAAAATAAATGTGCTTTGTTCAAATGTACCTCGTTCGTCGCGTCCTCCTTTCACCAGATTGGAAATGCCATCTTGCATCGCGGAATAATTAGTGGGGTTTCAAACACCCGTTAAATGGAATCGGATCCGGCGAGGTCGGCGATAACACCCGCTCGGTTATCACTGCAGAACCGAACGGAACGCTTAAGCGGTTCGTGTCCCAAGCCGACCTGCGTCGAGGTATGGCTGCCCGGTTGGCTCCCCGCGCAGGTACTTAGGTATATCGAATTCGGCGAGTGACCCTATCTTGCGCGGGTAGACAATTGGCACGGCCGTGGTGAGGTTGAAGACCCACCCGTGACAGGGTTCCGGCGTTAGCTCCGGAAAGTCACGACTGAATTGTCCGTCCGGTGGGCGACACGGTTGCGATTAGAGGTACGCGGCCGATCGCAGGCCGGCGGGCGTGAATTCGTAACAATATATATATATATATTTTTTATATATATATATATATATATATGTATATATATATATGTATATGTATATATATATATATATATATATATATATATATATATATATATATATATATGTATATATATATATACCTGCCTTACTGTATACCTACTTTTGCAGCCCCCTGTATATATTTGTATATTTCTTATATATGTATATAATTATATATTTATATATATATACACATGTATTATAAAGATAGATATATACTATGAGACCTGTGAGGGCTCTGTTCCACCTTCTGAAGCCTGTATATGGAGATAACCAATGACACACAGACAGACGGGACCTTTACAATCGTCTCGCGATTTGTTCGGAGCGAGACTAATTATCCTGTTCAAAGTTTAAATGATGCAGATGCGATTCAAGTTTGATTATTTAATGGTTTACTTGCTTTTACTGATGTTTCAATCTCTATGAAGATGCTTCATGAGGTTGTTCCACCTACCACTACTCTCTCTATTGAGGGCAGCTGGTTGCACCATTGGTTGGGATGCGGCTATGCCGCTGATGCAGTGTCCCCCTTACCAGTACACTGGTCCTCATTTTGCCGACCTCGGAAGGATGACAGGCTGAGTCAACCTCCTGGTGTATTTTTTAATTCAGCGGCCAACGGGGCTTGAATTCAGGACCCTCGGATCCCAAGCCGCCACCCTAACCACGGAGCCCACACCAGGCTTGACTTACAACTGCTATTACGACCACTAGTTCAAAATGATCCCATCTTGTGTAGTTTGTTGGGGAAAGTCTTTGGCCCATCTCTTTTGGACTGACATTTGACTCTTGCCAATTTGGGCAGGATTTAGGCGGTGGCTCGACTGCCCACAAACCACAAATCTGAAAGTTTGCAGTCCATTCGGGAGACGGCTCATCAGTAAGTTTGCTCCTTCTGAGTTATCCTGTCAAGATCTTCCGTGAGATTCTCTTTTGTTTTATTTTGCTTTGAGAAAGAATTTCTGTATTTATCGTGACTACTCACTTATTTTAACACCAAGATAAAAAGTGAAGATGGAAATGGTAAAGTGAGGCAAAGTTTGACAGATGAAATATTTGCGACTTTTATGGTGAATATCTCGTTGCTAAGTAACAGTGGGCTACCTCTGGTGTCGTGAATAGAATGTATTGTCTGGCACCACTCCGAGGTCAATAATGCATGGGCTTCCCACTGCCTTGCCTGTGGCTCTGGTTTCTGATGGCAATAGGACTCCTTCTCGGCTGGTGGAACAATTTCTCCAGCGTTTCTCGCGTTTGCTCCTTCGTTGTATTCACCTTGTTCATGTGCAATTGCTTACAGGATTTTATCACAAGCCATTGGCACCACATTTGCTCCTGGCATCATTTGGCAAATTAATTTGAGTGAAAGCACCAGAACAATAATGCTGTCATTTAAATATTATAATGATATTGCATTAATATGTGGATTAAAAATTAGAGGGAGTCACACGAAATGGCAGTTGGAATAAATATCCCTCAACTGTATATTTATTGATCGATTGTGCCATGACAGGAAATTGTGGGAATGAATTTGTATACGGTGGAAATGGAGAGCTAAGACTTGGATAACACTGGGGATTTGATGCTTTGCAGCATGTTCCTTCGATGCAAGACATCGTTTAACACATGTACTTTACATGCTCCCATCCTTGACGTACTGTAACATTAGTATTGCAGCACTCTCTCTGAGGTTCGGAGACTGGAAAGTTGCGAGATCATTGCAGGTGGTCACACCTACTATTGAACTGGTCACTCTGGTTACCACGCCCAAGGAGTTGCTGTAGCTGTGTTCAATAAGCTGACTCCAATGATAATTGAGTTAACGCCGGTCAATGAGCGTATTATGAGACTAAGGATTCATCACTCCTTGTGTGTCGTTTCCCTGGTCTCTGTATATGCTCCGAATGAGGCGAGTGATCTCACCATGAAAGACGCATTCCATGCCACGCTCAAGTCTGGTTGATCAGTGCTTCAGGCGAGATACTCTTCCGATCTTGGGGGATTTTAATGCTTCGACTGGAACTGATAGGGATGGTTATGAGCCGTGTGTTGGTCACCATGGGTCTGGAACTGTGAACCAGAATAGCACCAAGTTCCTTGACTTTGCAAGAAGTCATAGACTGAGGGTGGCTGGCTCATGGTTCCAGTGCACACAGTGTCATTGCTGGACTTTGCCACAACACCAGTGTTGGAATACTAAGGCGATTGACCATGTGCTCGTTGATGGTCGATGGAGGATGATCCAGAATGACAGGGTCTACCGGAGTGCTCAGTTCCCCAATACTGACCACAGGCTTGTGGTAGGAACTCTGAAGTTGCTGCTCAAAGCCAGGAGAATGGTACCATCCCAGCCTCAGCTGGATGTTGGCAAGCTCAAGAATGAGAGAGTAGCTGAGGAGTTTGCGAACAGGCTGAGTGGGGATTTGAGGGCTCTGCGTGGTTTGGGGAATCCTGAAGAGGTGTGGAGTGCCTTCAAGACCACCATCCCTGATGTTGCTGGTGGATGTCTTGGAACTCAGGTCAGGTCATGTATGGGAGCATACGCCGGAGTAGTGCGTCGCTGCGTCCACTTTCTGCCGGTATTCCAAGGGCTTCCGTCTAGCCATCCCCCAGGAAAATGCCTGGCCCACCCCATCTCCTTGAGATGCTGATCAACCTGCTGCAACCACGAGGCACATGGTTGGACCATTGAACTCCTCCACTCACGAGGCTCCCTTGCTGAGAGAATCTGGTGAGCAGGATCAGCGTCAGGAAAACAAGCCACATGTCCATACAGCCGTAGCTGACGCTCATGGTCTATACAGGGAACAAATCTCATTTGAGTCTCTCTCAGCAACTGCTCGTTGGACACAAAGTCTGACCAGCGACAGCCAAGGATTCTCCTAAGAGAACTGGTACCAAAGGAATTAAGTCTCTGTCTCAGATCCCTGGGCAGAGTCCAAGTCTCACATCCATAGAGCAAGACTGGAAGCACCAATGAGCTGAAGTCAGACTTTCGTCTTCCCGCACAGGTACCGGCAGCGCCACACACCATGATCCAGTGAATCCATGACTCCCCAGGGCCGACCCAGACATCTGTAAACCCCTGGCTCGTAGTCAGCAGAGACATGAATATCACGACCAAGGTAAGTGAATCTCTCCATGACATCAACATCCTCGCCACAAACAGGTACAGACAGGATAGCAGAATCGAAGATGTCATTGAAAGCCTGGATCTTGGTTTTGACCGAGGAAACACGTAATCCCAGTGGCTCCGACTCCTCTTTCAGCACCTCGAGAACCCCCAAAAGGATATCCAGTCTCCGTAAACATGACTGCATCATCTGTGAAATCAAGTTCAGAGATTTTGACATTCCAAAAGGATGCACCACAACCTGATCTCTCTGACATCCTCCCCAGAATCTAGTCCGTACAATTGCTGAAAAGTGTGGGGCCAATACACAACCCTGACGAACTCCAGTCGCAACTGGAAATCAGTCAAAGATGGTATCACCACATCTCACAGCACTCTCAGTTCCAGAATATAGTTCAAACATCAGATTGATCAGTTTTGATGGCACCCCACGAAGACCAAGAATCCTCCAGAGGGCATCCCGATTCACTGATTCAAATGCTTTACAGAGATCACCAAAGGCTGCGAGCAGCCCCTTGCTGAAACTCTTGTCGGCGTTCGGTGAGGACCCGAAAAGCAAGGATACGGTCAATCATTGACCTCTTTGGTGTAAAGCCTGACTGCTCTGGATGCTGGTGCTCAAACAGATGGTGGCGAACCCTGTCAATAATTATTATCTGAGCAAAGGCCTTGCCCAGCACTGAGAGCAGCGTCACCCCTCGGTAGTTGTTGCAGTCTTGGCGATCACCCTTCCCTTTCCAGAGAGGGACAACAAGGCCCCTCTTCCAGTCAGTTGGGATGATGCTTGTGTTCCAAGCAGAGCACAGAACTGCATGCAACGACGAGTTCAGCATGGATGCCACAGATCCCTCGAGCTTTACCCCATTTCAACCGGTTCACCGCAGTCTGTGTTTCCACAAATGAAGGTGGACCACAGTTTATTGGAGGGCCAGCAGTTGGGATAGTAACACTCCTGACATCCAACTCAACAGTTGGTGGATCAGCCTGGTACAGCCGCTCAAAGCAACCGGCCCAGCGGGCCTTCACTTCAGACTCATCTGACAAGAGCCCACCACCCTCTGCTCCAACCGCAGTGCTCCGAGGGATGGGCTTGGAAGAACGCAATGCACGAATTCCCCTGTAAGGAGGATGAGAATCACTTGATCACAGGTGATGCTCTACACCCTCACAGATTCCTTGCACATCTCCTTGTCCACCCTTCGTGCATGTGCAGTTTTATGCCTCAGATCCCTGAACGGCTCAGCTCTGCCATTCAGCCTGGCACTGTGACTGGTCAATGGTGTCCAGTGTCCCTTGAGAGACAAAATTCTTCTTCGCCCTTCGGTGAGTTCCAAGACATCCACCCGCAACATTAATGACGATGGTCTTGAAGGCACTCCCCAACTCTTCAGGATCCCCCCAAGCACCCAGACCCCCCCAAAATCTCCACTCAGCCTGTTCGCAAACTCCTCAGCTACCCTCTCTTCCTTGAGCTTGCCAACATCCAGCCTCGGCTGGGATGGCACCATTCTCCAGGATTTAAGTTGCAACTTCAGACTTGCGACAACAAGCCTCTGGTCATTGTTGAGGAACTGAGCACTCCGGTAGACCTTACAGTTCTGGATTATTCTTCAACGAGCACATGGCCACTCTCCTCTACCACACCACCAGCGTTGGAATACCAAGTCCCGCAATGAGCCTGTGGTCGCTGAAACCATGAACCAGCCACCCTGCGTCCATGACTTCTTGCAAAGTCAAGGAACTTCGCACTGTTCTGGTTCACAGTTCCGTACCCATGGGGACCAACACGTCTCATAACCATCCCTATCAATGCCAGTCGATGCATTGAAATCCCCCAAGACGAGAAGAGTATTTCGCCTGGGGCACTTCTCAACCACAGACTCGAGCGTGGCATGGAATGTGGCCTTCATGGTGAGATCACTCGCCTCAGTCGGAACATTTACAGAGACCAGAGAAATGACACCCAAGGAGTGGACGAATCCTCAGTCTCATAATACACTCGTTGGCTGGTGTTACTGTTATCTCAATTATTATTGGATTCAGCTTGTTCGACACAGCTACAGCAACTCCTATGCATGGTAACCATCAAAGCGACCAGACCAATCGTCGGTGTTACTATTTACAAGGAAATCTAACACAAGTGGAGGCCATTCAGCCCATCATCTCTGCACGAACACCACACCAACCCATCAACACAAGATCCAAGGAAGCAAATGCAAAAAAAATGTTTTAAATAAATTAATGTACATGTATATTTTTTGTTGTTTTTGTATTTTTTTTTGTGTTTCTTCCCCTCAGGGGAGGGGGCATGGGCTTGGTTAAAAACACAACATTAACCGCACAACTCCCCTTAAGCAGACCCCACCAACAGCACTCCGTGCACAATCACTCATCAATACTCAAACTACCCAAAAGTCTTATCAACATCCCGATACCCCTCTATCTCTATAACTTCCCGGTACCTATCTAATTCTCATTTAAACGTATCTACTTTTTCTGCTGCCACTACCTTTCCAGGGAGGCCATTCCATGCATTAACTACTCTCCGAGTAAAAGTCCCCTGCCTTACTACCGTCTTAACTCTCCTCTTCCTTACTCTCAGTCTATGGCCCCTGGTCCTATCACTGTCTACTCTGTTGAATAATTCATCTGCACCTATTTTATCTATACTTTTCATTATCTTAAACATCTCCATCATATCTCCTCATAACCGCCTCCTTTCTAGTGAATAAAGCCTTGTCTCCTTCAGCCGCTCCTCATGGCTGAGTCTCGCTAGGGCCGGAATCAATCTCGTAGCCCTGCACTGAACCCTCTCTGTGGCATCTATGTCGTTCTGGAACTGTGATGACCAGAACTGTGCACAATATTCTAAATGTGGCCCCTCACTAAATTCCTGTACAATGTTAACACCATCTCTTTTGATTTGTAATTGATCCCCCTCTGAATACAACCTAAAACCCTATTTGCTCTACCTTTAGCTGCCTGGCCCTGTGCTGCCTGCTTACCTCCCGTATCTATTACCACCCCCAGATCCTTCTCCTGTGTGACACATTCCAAAATTACCCCTTGCATCATGTCCTCGATTTTCATTGTTCTTTCCCATCCCCAACACCTTACAGTTGCTCAGGTTAAATTCCATGTGCCAATCTTTTGCCCAATTGATGCAAGTGTCAATACTTTTCTGAATCTGTTCACCACCCCCTCTGCTATCCATCTCACCTCCAAGCTTTGTATCATCTACAAATTTGGAAAGCTTACTCTTTACCCCATTATCCAAATCTTTTATTTAAATAATAAATAGTAATGGTCCGAGTACTGATCCTTCAGGCACCCCGCTACTTACATCCTCCCAGCAAGACATCCTCCCACTCACAGCCACTCTTTGCTTCCTAACACCAAGCCAGTTTGTAATCTATCTGCCATGATGTCGCCGCAATCCAGTCTCCGAACCTCAGAGAGTGCTGCAATACCGATGTCCAAACGCTTGAGCTCAGATGATAACAGAGACAATTGATCATCCTCTCTTATGGATAGGACATTCCAGGCACCCACCCGAAGGGACCGCTTCAGGTTAAGCCAAGGAGACGTCGTCTGGTGGACGACACCTCAGCATCACCCCGATACACACTACTGCAATCTGACACTGGAAGGTTACCCCGGGGTTTCCCTCCTCTCATCAAAGATTTGGGGTCCCAAAGGCTTTGCGCCAATCCCGTCATCCGGTGAGCTGCCCTGTGAATGGCAGCTGCGCAAGAGGTACTCCCACAGAGTGGATTTTCAGATTTCTTTTTGCTTTTGGTGTGTTTTGTTGTTCCTCTCTGGAAAGGGAGGGGTGATTGCCAGGACTGCAACAACTACCTATGGGTGATGCTTCTCTCAGTTCCGGGCAAGGTCTTCGCTCAGATAATTCTTGATTGGGTTCGCCACCATCTGCTTGAGCACCGGCGTCCACAGCAGTCAGGCTTTACACCAAAGAGGTCAACGATTGACCGTATCCTTGCTCTCCGGGTCCTCACCGAACGCAGATGAGAATTTTTGCGGGGGTATGTTTGCAGCCTATATTGGTCTCTGCAAAGCATTCAATCCAGTGACTTGGGATGCCCTCTGGAGGATTCTTGGTCTTAGTGGTGTGCCACTAAAACTTATTAATCTGATGTCTGAACTATACTCTGGTACTGCGGGTGCTGTGAGATGTTCTGATTCCATCTCTGACTTAATTCCAGTTGTAACTGGAGTCTGCCAGGGGTGTGTACCCACACTTTTCAGCACTTGTATGAACTGTATTCTGGGGAGAATGTGGGAGAGATCAAGCTGCACTGCAACTTTTGGGAATGTCAAGATCTCTGACCTTGATTTTGCAGATGATGCAGTCATCTTTGCGGAGACTCTAGATATCCTTTTGGGAGCCCTCGATGTGCTGAATTAGGAGTCGGAGCCGCTGGGATTACCGGTTTCCTGGGTCAAAACTAAGATCCAGGCTTTCAATGACATCTCGGATCCTGCTCTCTTTTTGGTACCTGTTTGTGGTGAGGATGTTGAGGTAACGGAGAGATTGACTTACCTTGGCAGTGATATTCATTTCTCCGCTGACTGTGAGCCAAAGATCAATGGACATATGGGTCGGGCTTGGGGAGTCGTGGATTCACTCGGTCATGGGGTGTGGCGCTTTCGGGACTTGTGCAGGAGTCTGAGTCTTCAGCTCCTTGGTGCTTCCAGTCTTGCTCTGCAGATGTGAGAATTGGACTCTGACCAGGGATCTGAGATGGAGACTTAAATCCTTTGGTACCTGGTCTCTTCGGAGAATCCTTCGGAGAATCGCTGGCTGGAATTTGTGTCCAACGAGCGGTTGCTGAGAGAGACTCAAATGAGATTTGTTACCTGCATAGTCCGTGAGCGTCAGTTGCGGCTGTATAGACATGTGGCTCATTTTTGCTGACGCTGATCCTTCTCACCACATTCTCTCAGTGACGGAGTCTCGTGAGTGGTGGAAACCAATGGACCGACCACGTGCCTCATGGTTGGAGCAGGTTGATCAGCATCTCAAGGAGATAGGGATGGGTCAGGTCGAGAGTGCCATCTGTGGGATGGACTGGTGGATGGCCAGACAAAGTTCTCTGGAGTGCCGGCAGAAAGTGGATGCAGCGACGCGCTGCTCCCGCACATGCTCCCGCACATGCTCCCGCACATGCTCCCATACATGACCTGACCTGACCTGACCTGACTTGTTTACATACCAATTCATTGTCCGCTGAATTAGCAGCGAGGCAGCTATCGTACTTGAACAGAGTTTTTCAAATTTTTGACCATCTTCGCAAGATGGACATAATATTGCTTGGCGTACGATGTCATCTGGAATACACTAAAATTTTCAAATACAAGTACAACCAATGTGGTGCAAGACTCGAGCTGAGGCCTTGCTCTACTCTGGTTTGTTTTGAGTCTCGAGCACTCCTTTAGAATGGTGGAATAAAGATGTTTTTTTGATTTTAATATTGTCAAAACATTCATCAAAATCATTTTATATCACATCACTGCAGGATGTTGTAATTTTGGTTTGCATATCATGTGCTGTTTCGGTTCATTGATGGAATGAATTGGTAAACTAGAATTTGCAAACTTGTAGAGCACATACCTCTGCCAGGCTGCACAGTTTGTTTTGTATCCCATTGATTGATCTGCATCCAGACCTGAACCAAAGTCTATTCTGTTTGTTCTTGTTACCTACCCAACTCATCAAACAAGTTTTGTGATCCGTCGATAACGTTTGGAGATCTCGTGCAACACTGCATATCGTTTTTTGCCCTATCTCTTATTGGTGAAGAATCACTTTAAAGTTATAGTATCTTGATCCAGATCTTCACTAAAATTGAATTGATTTGTCCTTGTGACATGCCTAACCTCTCCACCAAATTCTGTCTAAATCCACCTCATCAGAGATGGATTTGTCATCAGAGAACCACCTCACCGCCGTCGAGTCTGGCATTTCACTCAAGCCGACTGGCAGGGTCTCCGAGCAGCCATCAAACTTACAGACTGGTCTCCTATCACTACTTTCTCAAACATCAACTCATCCTGGGAATTCTTTCAAAGAAACTTGCTCTCCCTCATGCACAGATTTATCCCCTCTCGTGTTCAGTTGTCTTACCCTTCCTCCCGCCCTTGGTTTACTGAAGCTTGTGGCGAGGCAGTTGTCCAGAAACAACTTGCCTTTGCCTCATGGAAAGCAAACCCAACTGAGGGCAATCTCAGTTCTTTCCACAAAGCTCGGAACAAGTGTGTATCTACCCTCAGGAGAGCCAGAAAACAACATCTTTCTCATCTCAAGTCTGAACTCTCAGACCTCTCTCCCTCCTCAAAATCCTGGTGGCGTTTAATCAAATCTGTTTCTGGTGTATGTTCCCCCTCCATCCCCTCCCTTACCTCAAATGGCCGCACTGCTGATTCCACACGTGATAAAGCTGAATGTCTAAACTCGGTGTTTGCAGCTAAATCTTGTGTCCCAAACCCATCACTATCTCTACCCACTTTACCCAGTCGCACCCAACTGTCCCTGGACTCTGTATCCTTTTCTCCTGACAAGGTGGAGAGCTTGCTTTCAAACCTCGAGTCAGATTCTGCAGCCGGTGCAGACGGCATCAGCCCACGTGTCCTCAAAGCCTGCTCTTCTGCTCTTGCTCACCCTGTCTCTGTTCTATTCACCCTCTCATTTTCCCAAGGTCATCTGCCATCTGCTTGGAAATCTGCTAACATCACTGCCCTGCATAAAAGGGGCAAAAACAGATCCCTGCAACTACAGACCAATCGCCCTTCTCCCAATCATCAGCAAGGTTATGGAATTCAGCATTGCTACAGACATGAAATCCTTCCTCTTCTCCAATGGCTTGATTTCCCATCATCAATTTGGTTTCAGACCAGAGTCACTCTACCCTGGATATGCTGCTACTGCTCTCCCATCAATGGATGGAGGTCCTCAATGCCAGACAGGAAATCCGAGCCGTATCCCTGGACATATCACGTGCTTTTGACACAGTCTGGCACCCTGCCCTACTCACCAAACTCTCTTCCCATGGTATTCAAGGCCATCTCCACTCATGGCTCGCAGACTTCCTCTCCTGTCGCAGTCAACGTGTGGCCCTAAATGGAGTTCTTTCATCCCCTCTTCCTGTGCAGGCTGGAGTTCCTCAAGGTAGCGTTCTGGGCCCTGTTCTTTTTCTGGTTTTCATCAATGATCTCTCGGACTCTCTGGAAAATCCTCTATTTCTCTTTGCCGATGACTCCACCCTCTGCCGTACCATCTGTCATCCCTCAGACCGGCAAGCAGCAGCTTCTTCGCTCACTGCAGATCTGGATAAAATCACAAACTGGTCCAACACGTGGAACATGTCTTTCAATCCACACAAATCTCACACTCTCACTATGTCTCTTCGAAAGGACCGTTTACAAAACTCCCCCATCCACTTTCTCAACAATCCTCTGGAAGAAGTCTTTTCTTTCAACCTTCTGGGTCTCACTATCCGCCATGACCTTTCCTGGGAAAAGTCACATTTCCAACCTTGCCTCAAAAGCCAGTCGCCGACTGAGAATCCTCCGTCGTGCAAAGTCCTTCCTCGGCCCTCTTGAGCTCCTGACTACTTACAAAGCTTTTTGTCCGTAGCCTGATGGAGTACTGCTCTCCCCTCTGGGCTGGTGCTCCTGCCTCCCACCTTTCTCGACTTCACGCTGTCGAAACCAGGGCTTTTAAGATCATTGGCATCTCCCGCAATGAAGCTGAGTCTTTGGGCCTCTCACTCAATCACCGCAGGTTGGTCGGTGGTCTTTCTGTCTTCTACCGACTCCTCTCCAGCCTTGCCCCCCTGCTCTCTCTGCGATTTGTCCCAACCACATTTCCACAGGGCGCTCAAGGTCCGCCAACAACCCCCTTCTGGTAAAACTACCAAAATCACGAATCACTGCTCATCTTCACTCTTTCATTCCTCTTTTTTCCCGCCTTTGGAATAAACTTCCTCACTCTATTCTTTCCCATTCTTCCCTCCAGGCTTTCAACACAGCTGTTCACCACCACCTCTTATCTTCCCCCCTCCAAAACCTCGATCGTTTCTACCCCGATAATCCACCCAAGCCCTCTTCGTTCAATTCTCCTGCTTTCCTTCCTGAAAGTCCCTGTAATGTCCATCTTCTCCTCGCCATGTTCCCCGTCCCATCCCCATCCCTCTCCCTTCCACAGTTCACCTGTGTCTGTTCCCCAATGTTTTGTCCCTTCCACTCCCACCCCTCTTGTCTCATGCCTCCTTGCTGTGAGTTGTGTGTTAGCTCTCATTCGAGCCTCGACCAAGGTATACAAAAAAAAAAAAAAAAAAAAAAAAAAAAAAAAAAAAATCCATCCATAACTTTTTTGAGATATCCTGCTCACAGACAAACAGTGGTGAAAACATAACTTCTGTCTACTTTCGGTAGCGGAGGTAATTACATTATCAGCATCATCCCTTGACTCGTTCCTCTGTTCACGTGAATCCACAGATATCATGTAGCATGTCTGTGGGATGTTAAGATACAGTTGCAGATTTTCCCCCATAAAGCACTCCAATTCAAACTGCCTTCCCAACATGTGAATGTTTTTTTTTTTTTAAGTCAAAATGTGTGCGCATTTGATGATAAAACGTGAATGCACAATGTGGTTGTGCGTTCGACTCGAGCCAAACGGCCATTTGCGATTTGCCATGATGAAATGAGTCTGAAGTCACAAAAATATTTCTTGAGATAGCTTATCAGTGTTTCTTTTTCTTTTTTTTCTGCAGAAGGTAAGCTTTAAAACAATACCATATGTTTAAAGTTCCCAAGACACCCAAAAGTACTGAAATTTCATATATATATATATATATATATATATATATATATATATATATATATATATATATATATATATATATATGTCCTATAGGAGTTTTTCATCGTGATTTCAGATCTGACAATTTTTTCACAATACTCATTCTGTAAAATGTAAAATTAAAAAATTACCCCCATGTGGGGGTGACTGTCATCTCGATAATTCCACAAGTTCTCAATGTTCAGTTCAGGTAACTGCGAAACAGTCCAAACTAACCGTTTTAGATTGAAATAGTTCACAGAGATACACTAGGATAATACAACTAATGACATAATTAATAAATATGTATTGTTCATTTAGTACCCGGATTAACACATCAGAATCACCAGTAAGTGCAATACGTGGTTTTCCGGTCCGTCCACTCTGGGGACATTTCACTTCCTGTTGTAGAAAAAAAAACGAAAAAATAGGCTTAGCTCTCGGAAATTATGATAATCCTGTAGATTATTCTTCACTGATTATAATGCAACTTTCAGAATGAAAATTGGTCAAGTATTTATAGAGATATTGAGGTTTGAAAAATCGTTAGAGCGAGCAAATTCATTAATTATTAATTGCACAGAAGTTTCGTGACACTGCACAAAGTAACATGTCAGGTATGAAAAAACTTTTTGTATGCCAGATTCATTAATTATTAATTCATTAATTATGGAATGTACTCATTGATGTATTAATCGGAAAGCATTTAGCATAATTTCTCACTTATCCCCTCATCCGGGATCCGTGGCCTCGCCCACAGCCTGCAGCCCTATGTCCGCCGGTGATTATGTTAGATATCGGCACGATCGAGAGGAGCCTGCTAATCATCCCTGCTGATGCACTAAATTGATGCAATCGTTCGGCCAGAATATTCGTTGTCAAGATGTTGCGTGATTAAATCACCAATACAGTCACTCGAATTTATACCGCCGACATACTTCTTAACAATCACCTTCGCCTCAGAAACCACAGTCAATCTGAACCACGCTGGCCACTGCTCAGACGCCATGACCGGACTACTGCGCAGTTCTACTACGGAGTTTAGTGAAAGATGACTCAGCATTTTGGCGCACGCGCACGAAATTATATTTTGAAAATAAATGCCGACGTTTGCATTTCGGGTTTGGAAACTTTTGCGCCTTCGGCGGAAAATGTATTAATATAAAAGGATAAAAATGTTTTATATTTATATTTCATTTCTACTTCCTTCCTTCTTTGCGAATCTCATCAGCGTTTTTGACCATCTTCCAGATCACGTGACGATCAAATGGGAAGGGAATTCAAAAATCTGCCCGGTTAGATACAAGATAATATTTTTTTTACTCATAATCAATAAACAGTTGCCAAATATCTTGTAAAATGGCAGACAAGATAGGTTTTGAAAATGGCGATTTTTATAACTTACATGACCTCGTGACCTCGTCCCTGATCTTGAACCCGGACAAAAGTTATATCGCTGTTTAATACTCATCGACCTCTACCCACATACTAAGTTTCATCAAGAAAGAAACTAAGGAATGAAAAATTGTTGACATACGGATGGACATTTGGTCTGGCTTTATTAGGTCATCTCGGTAGAGATGACCTAAAAAACAAACCTCTTCGGGAACGCCCCTAAAAATTCTGCCGAAATCTACTGAAAGGGGCGTAACCCACATGACGTCAACTGCAGGACGACAAAGGCTGCACATAAATTACTCGGGGCGGTGGTCTACGTGATTCTATTGGCTTTCTGTGCGTTTCCACATTCGATTGGTTGACTCAATCGCTTCGTTCATTTCTGCTTTAAAAAAATCAAACATTTGGTTTTGAATAATGGATGACATGGACTTTCATTTGTCTGGTAATGACAGTGAGTGTGAGAGAAATTAAGGATTTTGGTCTGAATCACATGGAGAATTGTCGGATAACAGCCGCGGGAGGTGAAGTTCGGGCAACTGGAAATGAAATACGGCTTTACCAGTTCGAGCCCGAAGCAGGACAAGCAGAGGAAACTGGCGATGAAATTCCCGGAGTTCATGATGATCAGGAGGACATCGAAGGAAGACTTGGCAATAACAACTGGTGAGACTAAATCCTATTCGTAATTCAATAATGTAAATTCTACTTGCATACTGCTCGATATCAGAAATATTTCAGTGAGGTGACGTGACCAGCGCAGCGCAGCGGACATGTTTCTCCGCGGTGAATGAATCGTAAGCAAGGCCAGCCCATGTCATCGGCCGTGTCTCTGCGCATAAAATGAAGCAATCTCGCTGTCCGGATACGATGAAAACTTGTGTGCAGAACACACCTTGCGACACAATTGTCAAGAGTAGTCCGATTAAATCTGACGTTCTGTTGCATTTTTATTTATTTTATTCTTGCTGTCGTCATGTAGTGCTAGTAGGAAACAATGAAGAAATGAGAATAATAAAAGAAAGCTACGGCACGTCAGATTTATCGGCCTAGTCAGACGGACGATGGATTTATCAGACTTGTCTAGACTCTAGAGATATAGAGTTGACAAGTAACTTGTATAAGCATGCACACAATGTATGTCAATGCGTAAGAGTCCTGAGGCGATGAGGCCGTGTAATAGGACAGATAAATTTGTCTTTCATAGTTGTGCAACATATTTTACTCTGTTCATTTATTACAGAATTTTGGCTAAATGTTAATGAATAGCAAGCCAATGGAAGCAGTACCTTCACTTTAGAATAAACCCATGTATGTCGAGTGCAGCCATACCTGGCTTGCTTGTATGTGGAATCGTACCTATCCCAGTAGGCTGGTTTCAACGAACAATTCAACAAGGAGTCATAGACTGGTACTTACGAAATCGTCAACTTGACCTCTGACCTTGTCTTATAAAAACTGTCTCTGGAGAAGGTAGCGACGGAAATCAGAAGTTTCTACGATGATTCTGTACCAAACCATCAAAAATCGTAACGTCGACCGAAGCAAAAATCTCCATTTCTCCACGCAATTATTTAATATTATTTTATCAGTCACAAAACTGTAATATTAGGCCATCCACCAACAATCTTTACATAATCCGACGGCTTAGCGAGTCAGGCATGCGACGGTAACCTTTATTGGGATAAAAAATGACTTTTAAACATCATATTTATCGAAAACACCGTCAGCGCGCACACGGAAAACCTTTACGTGACTCAACGACGTGTCTGCTCGAGCGCGCTGCACCATGTGACGAGCCATGACGCAGCGAGTGAAATATTTTTTATACAATCTTAAACGTCTCCAAAACATCCGATTTTTACCAGAATTTTGACAACCGAGTGTAAAGCGTCCTAAGCGATCGCAAAAACCGAAGACAAAATTAAAATTGAAGTTAAAACAAACTCGTAACGTCGACTGAAGCAAAATACTCCATTTCTCCACATGAATTTACGGAATTATGTTTGACCTCACTGTGACCTTGACCTTTGATTTTGACCAAAATCTAATCAGCGCTAGCCATCACCCTCTTGAATCACGTGGTGTAATTTGACATTGGGAGCTTCTTCCGTTCTCGAGTTATCGTGCCTACAAACAAACGCACAAACACACATACAAACAGAGGACGGAAGTCATCAATATACTTCCGAAATCTTTAGATTTCGTAAGTAATAAGCTGCAAAATGTGGGTGCAGGTTTTTCACATTGTTTGATTTTAAAATTATTTCATTGCGCCTTGAAATGATGCAATATTGTTGTGAATTCGCGCTCCGCCGGCGCGTGAACAACCGCGTTTAACCAATAGCGGCCGCTTCGCCCACCGAACGTGCAATTCAGTCATGACCCTCTCGGAACAACGCCAGGAGCTAGTCACGGGTGGGGGTTTAACCTCACCACAACTCAGTCCGCATTCGACCCGCGCGAAATAGGGTCCGATCGCCGAATGGTCGATTTACCTATGTACCCGCGCGGGTAGCGTACCGAGGAGTTGTACCACACCGCAGGTCGACTTCGGACACTAACCGCTTTAGCGGCTCGTTCCGTACTGCAGGGATTACCGAGCGGAGTTATCATCGACCTCGACGGTTCAGATTATTTATCGGGAACTTACACCCACTGTTAATCTCTGACGTGATGCAAGATGGAGATTCAAACAACGGAAAGGACGCAGCGAAACGGGGAACAATTGGACAAGCACATTTATTCATGGAAGCACGGAAGGCACGTATATTACAGTAAAACAAAGGAACAAAAGCAATACACGTATATGTTTTTATGCAAAGAAAAACACAAGCAAAGAACCAACGCAGATCTACAACCGAATAAGGCAATTCACACGGCAACACTTAAAACAGTTCTACTTCTCAAGACTGGCGCCACCCACAGACATTTACACAAAACCCCAAAAGAAAAGGAAGCCACAACTTCCCTGAGCGCGTCATCCAGCCCTTGGCGACCGCAACTCCGAGTCCCTCCAGCGTGGTCCACTGGGCTCGTTCCTCGCGCCTGCACGTGTCGTCCGCCCGACCCGAACGAACGAACAAAACCTCAAGCAGGGACTCTCCAACAACTCTCGACAATTCTCCTCAGGAACAAGGGAACGGACTCTCCACGCCCACCCTTTTGTAGGGTCGGGCTCTGCCCTTCGCTCCGCCCCGGGCCCCGCCCCTTTCTTGGCTCCTCCTTCCTTCGAAACGCTTCCAGAAAATGCCTCGAAGGGGGGCGTTCCTCTCCCCCGGCCACGTCACACCGCGCATCCGCCAATTGGGAGAGGACGTGCCACCCCCTCCCCCTTTCTCACCAAGCGCGGGGGAAAAATGGCGGGAAAACCCCACAGGCGTTGTTGGTTTTCTTCTCCGCGCGCCATACGACGAGGGAAGGAAGATTCGGGCGGGAGATATTTGCGCAGGCATTTTGGGCGGGAGATCTTGGCTGGAGATATTTAAGCGGGAGTTTTGGGCGGGAGATGCCCCTTCGCACCCTTGTTGCTGCTGCCACTCCGCTCCTTTCATCCGTCCCGCGGAGATCGTGACCGCACGGTGCTTGTTGAATGGCGAGTGGCGAAGATGGTGGTAGCGTAGTTGTGGAAGGTGGCGTCGTGGTGTGAATGGTGTGATTGTTGGCGTCGTGTAGTGAATGGCGTGATTGTTGAGATGTTGGTTTTGGCGATGTTCGTTGTTGTTCTTGCACCAAAATAACGACAGCAAAAGAAAAACGACTATCTGAGTCGCAGCCCGAATGAATCACACATATTCCCTCGAAACAACAGGTTTGGGCTCACTACACATGAACTTATCGATATATCTCACCTGAGGACCCTTTATGGTGTATTGCGAATTTCCACAGCCGTAACAATATTAATCGTTAGTATTTAACTTTTATGTCCCTTTAAGTTTTTTTTTTTAATGGAAAGGTTCAACAGTCACATTTTATATTTTGTAGACATGATATAGCCCTTTATTGTGCCCTTCCCGAGCCTCAGTGGTATAGCCCTCATGTATTGGATTTGTACACGACTACGAAAAGGTTGTAAAGGGATCAATAATTCCCTTGTGATTGTTGTGCATACACTGCTCAGAAGCAGAATTTCTTGTCTCTGTGTGTGAGGAAACTTCCGTGAAACAATCACAGGAATTAAGACGATCAGTGAGATAGCAAACACATGTGCCCAATGCATTTGTACGTACTTTATATGGTGTGCGACTTCTCGAGTCAATCCACTCTGTGCGGTTCTGCATGTGACGTCAACGCTGCGGTTCGCTGAAGTCAACTTTTTTAAGGGGCGGGGCATAGTTATGTTGTGAAAAGCACCAGAAATGTTTATCGAAATATTGGTCTAATTATCCCATTTTTGATTAAAAAAAACAACAAAAAAACATGGGTGATTTCTTCACTCGGAAGGTCAAGTTAATATATAAATAATCAGAAAGTTTTGGGTGTCATGGGACCTTTAAAGGTAGCAGGTGTAGTTGGCGAGTTATAGCACAACACATTAGTTGTCAGAACCGTCCAACAGAGAAATGAGTGTTAAATCTAAGATGCTGTTTTTGCCCAATATTCTACACATTGATAACGGGAATTCATAACTGACATCGTGATAAAAATGGATATGCTCAAAGATGGTACCCTGCTCTCATTTCTGCATTAATTCCATTGGAATGGTTTAATGTTTTGACATTCTGTGTGTGCCTCCAATTCTCGTGTACCCAACCCATGCTGCGCCCTACCCCCATCTTAACCCCGAGTACCCACCGTATACGGTGCTCCGTGTCCTCACCTGAAAAGGTAAAGTTCTGTCCATCCTTGACCCTGCTGCGTTGAGAGTCCCATCTGGCATCAATGCCCACGGCCCATGTTCTCAAATCCTGCACTGCTCTTCTTACTCCCCCTCTATCTGCCCTATTCAGCCTGTCCTCCTTTGGCTGCTTCCCATCAGCCAAGAAGTCCACAAACATCACTCCCATTTACAGAAGAGTGAAAAAAAACAAAACTGATCCAACATGAAAGGCACTTGGTAGAGCACACACCTCTCTCGGGTCCAATAAATTTTTGAGACATCATGCTGTAAATCGTTTTTGGCCCCATCTCTGAATAGTGAAGAATCACTTTAAAAATCAAATAATTCTTGTATCCAGATTCGCATCTTAAACAAAATTGAATCATTTCTTCCTGGTCACACACCCAACCTGCCCACCAAATTTCATCCAAATTAGACCACAACTTTTTGAGAAATAGCTCAGAAGACACCCTTTTCCTTTCCTCCACCTCCTTCATGCACACAGCATTCCTTCATGGGGTTCACAGAGATTCAGTCCCTCACACAACAGCACGTTTGAGGCTGCTCGTGCTGCAAAACAAAGATCATTTTCCACAGCCAAGAAGAATACACCATCTTCTTTTTCTCTTATTTTTCTTTTCTCAGAACACCACAGCTCGCTTCTTCTCCCGAGTCTCTCTCTCTCTCCTTATTCCTCGATTTGGCTTCATGGTGTGGTCGAATCCTTCATACAACGCACACCTCCTCTACAGAGTTCACAGAAGTCGAGTCTCTCACACAACACGCTGAGGCCGCTCACGCGATAAAGTAGGGATCGTTTTTCACAGAGCTAAATACTCGCGTTCTTCTTTTTCTTCTCTTTTTACCCTTTTTCCTTCAGCTCAAAAGAAAATGGTTGAATCCTCTCCATGGTCGTGCTGTGAGGAGACAAGGGAGTGGATAGCTGGGGGGGGGGGAGGGTGGGGGTGATTGAGGGGGGAAGGGAGGACTTTTGGCAAAGGGAAATAAAAAGGGGAAGAAAAAAAAACTACAAAAAGGTCCCATTTCTGATCCCACAGCTGACCCAGCATTCCTCATAAAACACACCTTAAACGTCACAAATTGGCATGCATGCCTTTCAACCAATGACACCTCCCCGCACTCCCACAACCATAACGGAAGAAAGCGGAAGCGGACGAGCTTTGCATTTTGTTCTCGTTCATTTATGTAACCTCATCAAAATTGTGATATAAATTTTGGAGTAACAGTGGTTCCAAGAAGCTATTCATTGGGACGCAATCATTCAATTTGTTCGCATTTTCTCATTTGTCTTTTCAATTTTCAACCCGTCTGCTCGGCTAATAAAAAGAAAACGGGAATGTAGCTTTTAAAACCACGTTGGGGAATAAGTGCAATGATCAGGCTATTTGGTTGGTTGATGAAATTTGTAAACCAGTCATGTCATTCCAAAAAAGGATGATCTGCAAAATAATAAAAATTCCACCCTGAATCTGGGTAGATGGGAAATGTAATTCCATAATGATGCCTTTGAGAGTCTCTCCCTTGAGAAGGACAAAAGAGTGCCTCCTTGGTCCTGATGCAAGGGAGAGAGAGGATCGATGCACAAGCCAAAGCAACAAGTGAAAACTATTGCAATTGCTGGGAACCATAATTACATTTTTATATTAAAAACGCACCACACGCACACGCACACGCACACGCACACACACACACTTAGAAAGCATTCAGTCGTAATACATACTTGGTAGTGTGTGGGGGTGTTCCTATAACAAAAGCAATTTGTTGTTTGAGTACCTGCACAAGAAAATGCAAAATTTGCTGAGACTGCCACAACGAAAACACGGAGACATGGGGTATCGAGATGATGCCGGAAATCGCCTTTTTGATGGAGAGCCAGCTTTTTCCACAACCGTACGTGAAGCATGAACACTGATCTCAGCTGTAAGGAAAGCACCCGATGAGGGAGTACCGAAGTACGTGTGGTTCGACATACAATCGTTAGCCGCACCTCACAGGCAGATAAAATTGAATTCAAGGCAGTTAAAATGGCGTTCATATTTTCGAATCAAGTTATCCAAACAATTTTATAATGAGTCATCCGTTTTTATGATAAACAGCACTTGTAATCCAGCCAACACCATGCACGATAGGTCGGATGCAGATGAGCATCAATGGCTAGATGGTTAAAGTAATGCTCCCAAGGCGTATTTAATGATAACCATCGATTGCAGAACTCTCCATCACGCACGAATATCAGCATAAACGACAAGACGTCGATAATGTGCACATCTCCACTGAGGCTCGGGAATGGCTGGCACTGACATGGAGCACACTTCACATTCGCTTCATGATTAAAATGGACTTCGCTTCATGATTAAAAAAAGTGATCTTGAATGGAGATAAAAATTGATATTTGGATGCAACTGTGAGATCTGGAGCCATAAATGGGGGGAAAAAATAAAATAAGTGAAAGATATGACGTGACTGCTGCAAATTGAGTTGCACAATTCCAAGTATTTCATGGTTTGTGGTCAGGAAGTGTGAGGTTGGCCTGTTGCACTTCTCTCTTCTGTCACATGCTTCCAAGGAAAAGTTGTGAAATTATATTGATCACCCATTCCTTCCCCACCCACCATATTTTTCTTTAAACAACTCGATTTTAAAGGTTTATTACACTCTCCCACGTTGCTCTCGACTCACCTAAATTTGCCATTTGCCATCGCCTCACTGGGACTCACTAGTGTGCTTCGCCTTGCTTTTCATCATTGCAAATGCACTTGGTCTGCTACCTCGGATATGTTGAACAAGTTAGTAGTTTTTAGTTTCAATTTTTTTTAAAACACAATACATGAAATGATGAGTCAATTCCCTCCCCCCCCCACCCCATCCCCAAATTTGTCTTCATACCTGTTCAGATGGTTTTTCATCCGCCTTCGCAATGGATCGACGATCGTACTAAAGTGTGTTGCGTTTGGCTGTTGTGAGATAGAGCCCGTTGTTTTGCTGCATCATAATGTAGCTCGAGGGTGGGACATGCTGTATGGGGTGGGGTAAAAGGCGGTTCACCGAAGCCTGTTTGATCGAATGCTGCCCACCCAAAATCAGGGTTACACTTTGTCTACCTCCGATATCCGCCTCGAGAGGCCTGTAGGTGAAACGCCGGCCTCCCGATGTGAGTTTGCTTCATTTATCGTGCTTTTACATCAAATCGTTTGCTCGCTCATGGCTTTCCAGCCCTTTGCTTGTTGCCGTCAACCTGTTGGCTTTGTCGCTGATAATTCCACATTGGTTTGCTTGCCATGCATCTCTTAGCTCGCCCCCTCCCTCACCATCTATTGGAACAGCATTCGTTATTTTCTCCTGTTTGTGGATGTGCATTGTATTTTGTGCTTGGGATCATCTTGGCACTTTGCTGCAAAAGCAAAACGTGGCAAAATTAATGCAAAATGAATCTCGAGAATACTCTCCTGCCAGACTTTAAGGAATAATAGCATTTCATTACGCGTCAAATTGGTCATTCTGTGGCAAGCCGAGCTCATCTCATAGTTCTTTCCTTTTGTCATGCCACACATTGACTTTGCTTGCCTGGAGAAACAAAGCCACCATAATTGCATGAAGCTGAACTGTAAAATGTGGCCTGCATGTCAATTTTTCACCACCAAGCACTCTGTAGCTTGGCGTTTTTCGGAAGAAAGTCCAACTTGCTGGAACGACTCAGCTTTTGTCGATCGATCCGCTGTAGCTTTATTGCAGTTAGCGGTGACTTGTCAGCCTCAAATTAAACCATGGCTTTCCGAATATCTGTCATTCATTTCTCTCCTCTAGCTTCACTTCTCATTAATTTTCATGAACTATTTGGCAATTGAAAAATAGTTTGAGGAGCAGAAGCTTGCACCTGACATGTATGTTCATTGATTTTGCCGTGATAAGCCGTTTCCTTTTTGCGTTTGTGCTCCGCAGGACTGCTGCACAACCTTCCATGAATCATCTCCTCCTCGCATCATTAAGTGTTGTCCTCGATACTGTTTCCTTCTCTCCAATGAAAACGTTTTGCCTATTCAGCTACAAACGCATCCCTCAGCTACAAACGCATTCCTTTAGTTTTATAAATACGCGTCCTTTCCATCGCATCTTCTCTTTCGATGTTCCATTCTTCATTTGTATATGCCTCAATTGTGTGTGCATGAGTGCCGAAATAACCTGAGCGTTTAAAAAGAGAAGCCATAATTTTATTTTATTTTTAACAAAATAGGGGTAGAGTTAACACATTTGTTTTTTGTTTGAGTTTGAGTCAATAATCTGTTTGGAATGGACAGATAGAGATTATCGTAACAGAAGGACGTGTGGCATGTACTTCCAGGAATTCCACAAAGAACGTCCAATAATTGTATAACAAAGTAGAACGGTACTCGGCATTCAGATCTTCACCAAAATCTAATCAATTAGTCCTCATCACACACCCAACCTGTTCACCAAGTCCATAACCTTTTGACATATTTTGCTGAAAGAAAGCAACAAAGACAGACGGGGAGGGGGGGGTGTGAAAACATAACCTCTGTCCACCTTGGGTAACAGAGGTAATTGGTGAAGGGTAATGATGATGAAGATATTCACTTGTAAATAAATGGTGCAATCTCCGGACGTCGAGGAATGGTTGAGAAGCACGCATCGATTTAACTGTGAACATTCCATATTTAATCATTTTCATCATGGACATGTTGTCACAGGTGATCTCAGAATAGTGAAACACAAAGTTGTGCGATTGCTAATAAAACTACCGAATGGTGGTGAGAACAAAAGTATCATCGCCCGTCCACAAGCATGATATTTTCTATCCCCATTAATCCTCCCCAAACCTATCTCTTTCCAGGTTTCCAGCTTTTCCTTCCATGTCTGTGATTGATTTTGCGGCTGTATACGTCTTGTTCACCCCCTGTATCCCCCCCCCTTGCTCTCATTCTTCCCCACATCCCTTATTTCTTGAAGTCTTCTATTTTGTTTATCAACCCTGCTCTTAGTGTCCCCCGCCACCTCCTCTTATTCCTGTTATGTCTTCATCCACCCAGTGTTCTACCTCCTCCACAAGCCTCAACAAACAGTCAACACTGTACATAAAAAACTGAAATAAAGCAATGGAGCTATAATAGGACTGATTGAATGGGCAAGAAAACAATTATTGATAATTACTAAATACCAAATACAGAAATGGTTATGATTGGTGGGGAAGCGCATGAGAGATGTTAATTAGAAATGGAGAGTTTGAGTCAATAATTCATGGGTATTTTTGGCCAATCCAGAAAAACTGGAGTATTGGAAAAGGATTTGAACACTTATTGTTTACTGACGAGGCAAGCAAGAATTTGTTTATATGTGAAATACTCTATTATTCTGACTCATACACAACTCCAAAGTGAGTAGCTTCTATGACGTCAATGATACCGCTATAGCTAAATCTCTCAATTTGTGATGTTTCTTTTTGACATTTCACACAAACGTCCCTCGTGATAAACTTGCCACCACGTCGGACATCGTTGGATAGAGCTTGTACCAAAGGAAGTAAAGAGTAAATTGCAGTCTGTTTGGAATAAAAAGAGCACATTGGTTTGGATAGGAAAGTCTCTGTGCAGTTTTTCAATGAATAATAAAATTAATTTTTCAATTTATAATGAACAGCAACAAGAAGAATAAACTTGCATTTCATAATGGGGTGGGGATATTCCACCAGACTGTGGGGATAGACTTGGGTTTCTTTCTAAGAAAGTTCGTTCCTGAGCATGTACGAGTCAGTGTCGCGAACATGAGCAGGAATAAACCAACAAGAAGGTGCAGAGACATCTTGAGATGAATTGATGATTTACTCACAATTCATGATGGGTTTATATATTTGATCGTTTTCATGATTGCGTCTATCCAAATGAGCTGGTATTCTAAAATGGAAAAGCAAACTCACTCTTCAGTCTTTTCTTTCTTTTTTTTTTTTTTAAATTACAAATCCACATGAATAATAACAAACTTCAAACGAAAATGCTTGATAAATGAGTATGAATGTTGTATGAATGACTTTATTGGACAAACATTCACAAAAAAGCTCTTGAATAGTGCAGATGCAGTTGAAATATTCTCGGCAGTAAAAGTAATTACACATAGCACATAGTACAGGTGCATGTATATGTGGCTATACAGTGCCTACAGAAAATCTACACCATCTTTAAAAATTTTCACCTTTTGTTGCCTTATAGCCTGGAATTAAATTGCATTACAGTAAATCCGATTTTTTTTTTTTCCCACCTTTATTTACACATTGTAACCCACAACTTCAAATTTAAAAACAAATTCTACAAATTTCAGAAAATTAATTAAAAATACAAAACTAGATTATCTTTGATGGATAAATGTCCACCCCCCCCCCCCAATATAATAGCAATTCTAAATTAGCTCAGTTGTAACCGATCACCTTCAACATCACACACCAAGTTTATTGGCCTCCAGTTGTGTTAAATTGTAGTGATTCTGATTATTTCAGAATAAAATCAGCTGTTCCTGTATGTTTCCTCTGCTGGGTAGTGCATTTCACAGCAAAGACTCAACCATGAGCACGAAGGAACTTTCAAAAGACCGGGATAAAGTTGTGGAAAGGCACAGATCAGGGGATGGGTATAAAAATATTTCAAAGGCCTTGACTATCCCTTGGAGCATAGTCAAGACAATCATTAAGAAGTGGAAAATGTATGGTACCATGAAGACCCCGCCAAGATCAGGCCGTCTCTCCAAGCTGGATGACCAATCAAGGAGGAGACAGATCAGAGAGGCCACCAAGGGGCCAATGGCAACTTTGAAAGAGCTACAGACCTTAATGGCAAAGACTGGTCACTGTATGCATGTGACAACAATATCCCAAGCACTCCACAAGTCTGGCCTGCATGGTAGGGTGGCAAGAAGGAAGCCATTACTCAAAAAAGCCCACCTTGAGTCCCGTTTGAGGTATGCAAAAATTATTTCTGGAGCTTCTGAAGCCATGACAAAAGTCTGATGAAACCAACATGGAACTTTTTGGTCTAAATGCAAAACGTTATATTTGGCGCACATCATCCAAAGATAGGTTCAGCACCGGCTAACAGAGCAAATCAGGTGGGGTACAACTTCCCATCTAACTATGCCTGTACACTGTGTCGGACAAATTAAGGAAAGGACAACCGAGACGGATTGGAAATAACAACAAACAATTATTTATGTACACACACAGGCAATCATTTAAAAGCGAGTATTTAAAGGCAAAAAGGCACAAAAGAGCAGATTTAACCCTAACAAATATTATTGTGCAATCTAATTGACACAAAAGACATATGGCCATCATTCAATACGGGGAGAATAAGAATACACTAAGAACTGCGAAGAAAACAAAACTCCACAGTGTGGGGTCGACGACTCCCCTCATGTCACACAACCCAATGGGGCTGTGCTCGTTGCGGTGTGATGGGATGCGCAGCCACATCTGAGGTGTCCAGACCCAGTAGGCAAGTTCTCTCCAGTGTCCGAGATATGCCAATGGCCAGGAGCTCCGTTTCTGCTGTGCTTACGGGACCAGCAGATCCCCACAAATCAAGCCGCATTATGGGCTTTCTTCTTTCTCTCCTCCGCAATATGAGCTCTTTCCTTCTCTTCTCGCATTCTTTTGCACCTTCCTCCTCACCGGCCAAGCTTTTTGGACATGGAAAAGGACCAGCTCTAAGCTCCTTTTCCCCTCACAGGACATGGCTTTCTTCCACAAGGATGAAGACCAACTCCGAGCTCCTGTCTTCTCACGGGACATAGCTTTCTCCCGTCTCTCTCGTGCGAGCCTCCCTCTCATTTGTGTGCATCCGATGTGGTGTGTCCACGACGCAGCTTATGGAAAATTCACTGTTTATGAGGGAACTTCAACACAACCCTCACACTTTCCCTCATGCACAAATGACACAGAAGGTGCTGTCTCGCACCTTCCTGCATACTAAAAAATCCTTTGTACAGTACGCCACTGTACCATCCATGCGAGATGTGCTGTACTTTATTATGGATGGGAAAAGCGTTGCACTTTGTGCCACAGACATGTACTGTATGTGAGAAGGGACAAATTACGATGCGGTGAAAGTAATCCAATCGGTCCAAAGGATTAATGACCACAGACTGACCGAGGGAAGAATTGTGCCCCCCGGCTGCGGGGTTGAAGGTAAGACTGATGGGGTGAAGGAGGGATAGTTAAATTGAGGTTTGGTGAAGGGGGTTATTGGTGGATTGAGAAAGGCAGAGGGATATTGTTGGAATGGATCGGTGAGGAGAATGAGGGGTAAGTGCATTGTAAGGAGCAGGTGGTTTGCAACGGATTGATGGGGGTTGAAAGTTTGTACTGTGGGTTGGCGGGGGGGGGGGGGTTGGGAGGAATTGTTGGGAGGCGTTTGACATGCCACCAGATTGTTTCCAGCAATCATCCTTTCCCAAGTGATGTCCAGTCACCTCGACTGCCAGAGTTGTTAAACCAGCTATTGGCACGTTGTTAAACCAAGATGGTACATCGAAGGATACCATGGTTTCGTGCTGTATGATGGTAACGTGCTCCACTCTCTGTGAAAACTTGGAGCTGTTGTGTGAAGCTCGCTCTGTTTTGCATACCAAAGGCTTAAGAGTTTTGGAGAGAAACTTTGGACAGATAATAGGATTGTCTGTTGATACAGGAGACAGTCCTTGCTTATGTACTTTTGGTAGCCCATAGCCCATATGCCATGTGGGCAACTCCATTGCTGCTGCATAACTGTTTGTAATCAGGAGCTGATGGTCTACCTGTTCTTTTAATTCCAGTGAGCAGCGAGTTCAATATATGTTTCTCCTTTTTAGTTGGGTCAGAGGTTAGATGCTTGTCGGTGGATGTGTCTGCCAGCATATCCTGCATATTTTCATTACATGCATACCGATCCATTAACACTGTGACACGTCCCTCATCTGCCGGCACGATTGTATCGTCGTCCATCTTACGGAGCTCCTGTAAAGCCTGTCATTGTGCCCAGTACAAATTACATTTGTTGTGGGCTGGGCATAGTGGACGGAATAAAAGAGCAGCCACACGTGATCTCACCTCATTCTTGGTGTTGTCAGGGAGTTATGTGATGGCAGACTTGATTCAGGATACAATGAAGTAATTTGGAATACCTCGAGGAGTACTCGTGAAGTTGAGGCTTTTCTGTAGTATGCTTTGTTCAATTTAATTTCCAACCACAAATCTTTACTTGCAATATATACGATAAAGGTCTGACAATAAAGCTCCAGGTTTAAAGCAACATAACATTTTAAATGTATCAATTATGTTTAGTGGTTGCTTTCAAAGTTATCTCCCTGGGATTATATACACACTTGTCAACTTCGCTGCCATGCTTCAAAGCACCCTTGGAAGTCGTTGTCTGAAAGGCCATTTAGCTCATTGGTCACAGCTCTGTGTCTCTTCTATTAATGTAAAATGAGTTTCTTTCATTGGAATTTCGGAATTCGGTCAAAACCAGCATTCTCACCCTTTCACCATTTTTCTCTGTCTGTACAATTGATGGGTGCCCCAACCAGATGTAATCATTCAAGTCCATTCTCCCTTCTGCAAACCTCTTGCCTCACTCATACACATAATCTTGACATTGCTTCTTCTCCATACACCAGCTTCAAGTTGTCAAAAATGCCCATGCCACTTAAGTTTAGTTTTACCAAAAACTTGATGATTATTCTATTCCATAAATTTGTCGTTCATCTTCAGAACACGATTGCAACAATTATAAATTTAATAAAACTCCAGTACGGCTACAAAACAACCGATCGATACAACAACTAACACAGTACTGAACGGACAATTATGATGCATGTTCAATTACGAAACCTGAGCCATTGCTGCCACCTGTTGAGAGAAACATCAGTCTGGAACTTTATTGTCAGACCTCACGTGTGTGCGTGCGTGCGTGCGTGCGTGCGTGTGTGCGTGCGTGCGTGTGTGCGTGTGTGCGTGTGCGCGTGCGCGCGTGCGTGTGCGCGTGTGCGTGTGCGTGTGCGTGTGCGTGCGCGTGCGCGTGCGCGTGCGTGCGTGCGTGCGTGCGTGCGTGTGTGTGTGTGTGTGTGCGCGTGCGTGTGCGTGCGTGTATACATATTACGGTTGTGAGGGTAGATACAGGAATTTAATGGGGAATTTAGGATTGAATGGAGTTGTCTGGTCCGTGGACGTGAAGGAGACATCTCGATGTAATTAAGTTGGGAAACTGTGAGCTTAAGTGTTACATGTCACCACATGGGGGGGGGGGGTGTCGTGTTAATTTGGTAGGGTTTAAGAATAAGCTTCCCCAGTATGTGATTGCCCCCTGGGACTTTTCCCTATATTTTTATCACCAAAACCGTGATTACAAACAAGCTAGCATGCCGAGCAGGCAGAAGCCCTGCCTCCAAGGGTGACGGCAGGCGAAGTCACACCCCCGAGGCTGATGATTGGGCGCGACGTCAGAAGCTCGCCAAGCGGGCGGAGGCCCCACCTTCCCGCGTTTTGTGTGGGCAAGCCAAGTCCCGAAGGAGAAAACGGTGGTTCAGGGGTGCCTTCAGTCAGTCAGAGGAGAGTGTAGTTCAGGGAGAGCACACACACAAGGCAGAGATGAGTTGAGGGAAGGAATGCACACGCTCACGAAAGAACGTAGTTCGGAGGTGTCCTGAAAGAACAGGGCTTTACGGCTGGCTTTCCTTCAACGCGTGAAGAAGACAGCACGATTCTTGTATTCGTGTTGAGGCGATTTGGTTTGCATGGTGAAGCAAGACGCTGGCCTTTGGCTCTTGGTTGGGTTGTGAGGAACTGATCCCGAGCTTCATGTATATCAAATAGCGGGTCGGTGAGGACGATAGACGCACAAAGCAGCTGCATGGTGTCTCTGAGCCTTGGTGTCAAATACCGCTCGCGGATTGCCTGGCGTACGTTTGTCCCGCTACGAGAGAAGCGACTTGGCACCATTTTGCGCGAGTCTCCACGTGCAAATTGAAGCGCCTCGATTCCAAGTTCCACAAAGACCAGCTCTGGGCCAAGCTAAGTACCAGAGTAAAGGAGGGGTTTTATTTTTATTTTCTTTCCCCTTGTCTGTATTTAAGTCTGTGTGTCAAGGTTCCTCGACTTAGAGTTTAATTTACCTCACGTATTTATCATTATTACATTTATTATTGTCCTTTGAAAATATTTGTCTATTTTCATGAAATGTGTTCATTTTAAGAAACTGTATCCGTGTATTTGTCGTGGGGTTCGAGTATAAACCACCCCCTGTGCTGTGCTTCCCCATGCCTCCTTTCCCACCACCATTGCACACTTTTCCAGCGCATGCACATTAATCTCTGAGTTTCGGCTGTAGGCTTCCAAGGGGGAAGTTCGGCCGTCCAGGACTGGTTAACCAACTGCCCCCACAATATGGGTCGGGTGTCCCCACAATATGGGTCGGGTGTTTAACCCTGAACTGGCCGCCAGCATCGCGACACAATATAAGTATATATGTATATATATATATATATATATATATATATATATATATATATATATATATATATATATATATATATATATATATATATATATATATATATATATATATATATATAT